>NW_024704903.1:59095-112848 GCF_018977255.1 Callorhinchus milii
CGTCTACATATAACGACGGTATGGTTCCTAAAGGATCGTACATGTGCGTCCCATATTCTTTGCAGGGTTTGAAAGTCGAAACAGCTATACAGTGACAAGGGATGTCCCAGGGCACCTGTTAGATTTCTCCATCGCAGGAGGAGTTAGCCGTAATCATCTTTAAGCATAGTCATACTACCTTGTCGTGACCAGGTCTACGTAGTGATAACTATGGGAAGGTACCCAGCTTAAAGGGTAAGCTTGCGTCTAAGGTTCGGCAAGACGTTTATCCTGGACCCTCAAGCAATGTATTTGCCACTAGTCCCCTTATGGGGGTGCATCATAGTACTCTTTAATAGCGGCTCAGGACACATGCCTTATCTTAAGTGGCGACCTGTGCAGCGGTCCTACTGTGGCTACCCGGCGCGGTTAGCTAATCCGTCAGAGTAGCTATGAAGGTCTTTTCCCAGCAATGTCTTGCGGGTGGCACCGTGCACGAGTTTTGATTGTTGAATAAGTCGAGAGAAGTGATTGAGTTTACCGGTCCGGTTCGGGAAATTGCGACCAAGAGCACAAGAAGAGATCCATCTGATCCTTTTCACGACACTGTAGGGGACGGAATCCCCGTATTCATGACACGTGAGCATGGATGTTCTGGATCTGGTTATATCCGTACTCTCGAAATCTACGCTTCGCCGCATAATACCGACGAGGGTGGTCTGTTAAATGGGCATCCGTTTTGTATGTGACCCCCTGGGTTTAATTCTCAAACCGGTCTATGCGAATGACTCATTACAGCCAGGAACATGCCTGGGGTTACACTTTGCATAACAGCCACTGTTTCCGCTGTTAGCATCTGCGATTTTAGGCCCTCGCCAACGTACGAAGCTGTCTTAACGTCCCCTCGTACAGGCTTAGCAAACGTCCTGAATCGGACAACAAGCCTTGGAGATCGTTCTCATCACCCTCCCAAGTGTATTTAGTTATTGGTCAAACTCTAATTATTGTATCATCCCGTATCCGCTACATACTCATTAGCCGTGATAGCAGACGACGGAAACGACTATCAACCCTCGCATGCTGCATGACTGGATTGCTAGGTAGGGAGCAGGAACAGACGTGGTAGCTGGCATCGGCTATGCACCAGCAGCGTGCCGACCAGCTGCGAGTCCGGCTATAAACGAACGGGCGTGTGATCGCGATCTGAGGGGTTTTTTCGGTAAAGTCACGTATAAAAATAAAATAATAAATTAAATAATAGCATACGACGTTTCGATTGCAACACAAGCAATCATCATCAGGTATAATGAAATAGCGACATAGAATATAACCAGAAAACTATAGACAGACATATAAGCAGACAGATATCACCAAGATACATAGAGAGAGCAACCCAGGTACAGAGAGAGGTGATCGTCTCTGTGGGGTGGCCTTAAATAGACAGAGGGGGGCGGAGGCAGAGAGAGGGAGGGGGTAGGGAAAACATTTACATGTCAATGAGTACGAAGGGAGGGGAGTAAGGTAAGCAGGCTTAGAGGGAGACAGAACACACTAAATTAAATAACCTAGCAAAGTATCGAAATGTTATGTAAAACGACACAGAGAGTCGTAACATTTCGATACATAACATTTCGATACTTTGCTAGGTTATTTAATTTAGTGTGTTCTGTCTCCCTCTAAGCCTGCTTACCTTACTCCCCTCCCTTCGTACTCATTGACATGTAAATGTTTTCCCTACCCCCTCCCTCTCTCTGCCTCCGCCCCCCTCTGTCTATTTAAGGCCACCCCACAGAGACGATCACCTCTCTCTGTACCTGGGTTGCTCTCTCTATGTATCTTGGTGAGAGCCTGTGCCTGACCTGAGAGGGAGAGTCATCGTTCTTTTCGTTTCCCTTTCTCGCTAAGACCTGCGGTTACTGCTGCCTTTCCACCATGGCGCAATATCCAAGGCTCGAGTGTGTTTCGCGAAGGAACGGGTTAATCTGCTATCCACCGCCCGAGATCACAGCCGACATCGTCGCAGCTGCTGTGGCCACGTGTGTGGGCCATGCGGGCATCCTCACCGCCCAAAGGCAAGATCGAGGTGTGGTGGTGTACGTGACCCAGGAGAGTATGGTGGCGCGCCTGGTAGAGACGGGGCTCGACGTCGGGGAAGGGCTGTTTGTGCAGTGCACCCCGCTCTCGTCGCCCGCCATCAGGGTGATGCTCTCAGGTGCGCCGCCATTTCTCAAGGGCACCGAACTGCGCCGAGATCTACAGCGCTTCGGCACAGTGATCTCGAATATAATTATGCTGCCTTTGAGGTCGAAAGACCCAAAGCTAGCACACGTTTTGTCGCTGCAGCGTCAAACGTTCATGATCTTAAAGGAAGGCAACACGGAATTGGATGTGAACTTCAAGTACACCATTGATGGTCACGTCTATACCGTGTATGCCTCCACGGCCGCGCCGAAGTGCTACGGGTGTGGTGGTGTCGGACACACCCGGAAACACTGCACGGCAAACAAACAGGAAAGGGGAAAAGCAGCTCCGCCTGCGCAGACAGCAGCAGCAGAAGTGTGGGAGCAGCAGAAGCAGCAGCAGCAGCAGGCGCCGCCGCCGCGGCAGCAGCTGCAGCAGCAGCAGGCGCTGCCACCGCGGCAGCAGCAGCTGCAGCAGCAGCAGCAGACCTCCACCGACGCTGCTGATGGTCACGCGCGGCCAATGACTGACGGCGGGGAAGATGGTTTCACCGTCGTTGAGTCGAGAAAGCGGAAGGCGAGAGGAGGCAATGCGGGGGGGGGGCGCGGTGGCACCCTTCCAAAACGCGTGGCCGCCGCCACCGCCGAGAAAGACAACAGCGACAGTGACGAACGGGACAACCGCCCGAACGCAACAGCAGGGCGCGGCGGTGAGGCCGGGCCACAGGGTGCGGTGATCGTCATTGACGAGGCCCACCGGCCGGTTGATGCCGAGGCAGAGGGGCGACCACCAGACCTGGACTCGGCTGCCCCGGAAGGGGGGGGGTGCTGGAAGCCACCGATGAGCCTGCCGATGACACGGCGCTCGGGGGTGACGACCAGCTCACCTCCTCACCCGACCAGGTGAGGGAGGCAGAGGCCGCAGAGGGGAGCCAGCCCGAGTTGGAAGACACCTCCGATCGGCACGGTGCGTTGGAAGAGGTAACCACCGAGCCTCACACAAGCGTGCCGGGAGACTCAGACGACGGAGGGTCGGAGTTAGAGATAGAAGACAACTTGAGTGAGGGGAGCTACTCACATGTTAAGAAGAAACGAGAGTACACACCCGGCAAGATTGTCAAATTCCTCCGAACTAGTTACAAGAAGCGGGGGGTCGACATCGGAGATTCTTTCCCCGATGTGCAGGCCTTCTTGAAGGTCGCGCAGACAATCATCAGCGACATGGAAAAGCACAAATGCACCCCGCAGGAAGGCAATCGGCTGAGGGGTTTCATGCAGAAAGCAAGAAAGGGGAGCATGTCCCAACCGGAGTGCCCCCCCGCTGATGCTGTTGCTGAAGCCGACGCCTAAAGCCATGGCTTCCTCAGGTGTAAGGATCGCGAGTTTAAACTGCAACGGAGCTCGAAGCGATCAGAGGTGGCACCGCATCTGCAGCTTCATTAGCGAGCAGAAAGCGGATGTGACGTTTCTGCAAGAAACGCACCTTGACGCAACTCTGCAGGCCCAGCGCCAGCACCTCTTGGGCAGCCGGACCTTCTTCAGTCACGGAGAAGACAACCGCGCTGGTGTTGCAATTGTGTTTAGTCCAAAGTTTCTCCCAGAAGGCGTGGCCTTCAGAGAGATCCAAAAAGGCTATCTGATATCTGTAGACTTCGTGTTAAACAACACGAGGCTACGGTGTTTCAACGTTTATGCGCCGAGTAAGACCAGTGAGAGGAAACGCTTTTTCTCTGGCACACTGCGGAATGCCTTGGAGGCAGGCAGTGCGGACGGGGTGCTCACGGTCGTGGGGGGAGATATGAACTGCACCCTCGACCCGGCTCTCGACCGCAATAGTGCTGAGCCCCACCCGGAATCCGCACGGCCATTAGCCGACATGGTGCAGCAACTGGGTTTGCTCGACACGTGGCGACTGCAACACCCAGGCCAGAGGCAATACACTTGGTGCCGCGCGGGCCTGCAGGGGAGGATGAGCCTCGCCAGGCTGGACCGGCTGTACATCAGTGCGGACAGCGCTAACCGGCTCGGGGGCAGCAACATCACCCCGTCCGGTTTCTCTGACCACCACCTGGTCTCAGCACTGCTGCGAGTCCCCAGGGAGAGGCGTCGCTGCCCCTACTGGAAACTCGACGTGCAGCTGCTTGAGGACGAAAATTTCACGGAGGCATTCAGGGCCTGTTGGTCACACTGGGCAGCAACTAGGAGCAGTTTCAGCTCTGGTCAGCGATGGTGGGAACACACTAAAGCGCAAATTAGGGCCCTCTGTCTACAGCTTTCGAGCCAGCACGCCGCCGCCAAGGAGGAGACGGTGAAACACCTGGCGAGCGAGCTGCTGCTGCTCGAGGCTGAGATGGGCTCGGCCCAGGACGCGCACAACAACGAGGGCGAGGTGCTGCTGGAGAAGCGGCGACTTTTTAGGGCCGTCACGGACCAACAGGCACATAGTTCGTTTGTGCACAAAAAGGTGCAACACCTGGCACAGACGGATTCTCCCTCAAAGTATTTCTTTAGGCTAGGCAACAGACCCTCGAGCAATGAGAACGACATTTCAGGGTTGCTTACCCCAGACGGGGAGACAGCAACTGCCGAGGGGGAAATTGCTAGGATCGCGAAGGACTTCTATTCACACCTGTTCAAGGCTGAGCACGTACAGGACGAGGCGGTTGAGGAACTACTAGCTGCGGGCCCCACTCTGGGGGACGCGGAGAGAGACAAACTGGAAAGCCCCGTCACCCTGGAGGAGCTGCACACTGCCATGAAAAGTCTGGCAGCTGGCAAATCCCCAGGGATCGATGGGCTGCCAGTTGAGTTCTACGAAACTTTCTGGGATGTACTCGGCCCTTGCCTGCTGGGGCTGCTGGAGGAGAGCCTGCGGGACGGGGAACTCCCGCAGAGCTGCAGGAGGGCGGTGGTCACCCTGTTGCCTAAGAAGGGGGACCTGCGTCGCATAGAAAACTGGCGGCCCGTCTCCCTCCTGTGTGCCGACTATAAAATATTCGCCAAGGCGCTGGCAAACCGCCTCAAAGAGGTGGTGGATCAGCTCGTGCAACCCGAGCAGGCGTATTGCATCCCCGGCCGCTGCATCTATGACAACATCGGCACGGTCAGGGATGTGATCTCCCTCGCGGATATGCACGACGTGGATGCAGGTCTCCTATTCATGGACCAGGAGAAGGCGTTCGACAGGGTGAGCCACGAGTACCTGAGAAGACTGCTCCTCTCCTTCGGGTTCGGCCAGAACTTCACGGCACATGTGCACCTCCTATATACGGGCATATCCAGCCTCATAAAAATCAATCAAAGGCTTGGCTGCCCTGTTCCCGTGACAAGAGGAGTCAGGCAGGGGTGCCCTCTCTCGGGGCTCCTCTACACCCTGTCCCTTGAGCCGCTCTTGCGACGCCTGAGAAACACCTTGTCCGGGTTCAGGGTCCCGGGGCCGGAGAACGCAGTCATAAAGCTCTCCGCATATGCGGACGACGTATGCGCCGTGATCAACGACGCGCAGGACGTCGCTGCACTCTGCCGGGCGGTGGAGGTCTATGAAAAGGCCTCCTGCGCCAAAGTCAACTGGCGGAAGTGTGAGGCGTTATGGATGGGGTCACAAGGTGCAGTGAGTTCCGTGCTCCTCCCAGGCGGAGTCACCTGGCAGGGTGAGGGCGTGAAGTATCTCGGAGTGTACCTAGGGAAGCCCCAAGTCGTTCACAAAAACTGGACCGAGATGAGCGACGTATTTGATGCTAAACTGAGAGCGTGGGCACATCTCGCCCCACAAATGTCCTTCAGGGGGAGAGTGCTCATAGGGAATAACCTGGCAGCCTCGGTGCTGTGGCACAGAGCCAAGGCCCTCCAACCCCCGGGCTGGTTATTCACGAGGGCGAACAGGTCGCTTGCCCACTTTGTCTGGAACGGCAAGCACTGGATGAGGCCAGGGGTCCTCTGCCTGCCGGTGGGTGAGGGCGGCCAGGGCCTGGTAGACGTCACCGCTCGAGTGATGAGCTTCAGGCTCCAGGCCGTGAGAAACTTGCTATATGAACATGAGGAGCTGCCCCGGACGTCGCTGGCCCTCGCCCTGCTGAGAAATGCGGGCGGGCGGCTGGGATATGGGAGGGAGCTCTTCCTTATGGACCTGTCCCTAGTCGATTGCACCGGACTGCCGGGCTATTACCAGAGCCTGTTGGAGGCGTGGCGGAGCCTGGAATGGAGCAGGGCGAGCCCGCACCACGGCCTTAACGGCTTCATGACCGAACCCCTGTTCCACAATAGCCTCCTCGATGGAATCAGGGAGGAGGGAACGCTGGCCCTCCGTTTCGCCTCGGCAGGAGTGCGAACGGTTAGGGATCTTGTGAAGAGCCAGGACGGCCGCTCCAAATGGAAGAACGCGGCTGAGGTGAGCGGCGCCGCTGGGCTCCGCTCCATGATGGCCGGAGAAAAGTTGTTGCGAGAGGCGATCGCGGCGATGCGGAAGCTGCGTTTGCAGCTAGAAACGCCAGGAGACAGCGGTGCCGCACGGCCGCCGCCCTCCTCCCCCTCCACCCCCCCTCCCCTCCCCCCGCTTTCCAGGAGTTGCGCGTCTCCTGCATCCAGCCCCCGGGCGCTGTGAGGCAGGGAGGTTGCTCAAGCTCGCGAACTGCAGAGACGTGGCCCTCAAGGGCGCCTCCAAGCGGGTGCTGTACGACTGCTGCGTCAAAACACTGCGGTGTCGAGAGCTGGAAAACCTACCGGACACGAAGTGGAGGGAGTTCTTCTCTCCCTTGATCGACACCACCCCCCAGTGGAAACAGCTCTACAAGGCCCCCGTTGCAAAGCGCAGCGGGGACCTCCAGTGGAGGCTGGCGCATTGGACGCTGCCCTCGGCGGCGTGGATCAGCAAGGTCACCCCGGGGGCGTCAGACCTGTGCGTGTTCTGTGGCGCGAGGGAGGACCTCGCCCACCAGTACGTGGGGTGCTCGCGGCTGGACCCGCTGTTCAGACTCCTGGGAGCCGTTTTTAAGAAATTGGGGGTGCCCTTCTACAAGAGCGTTTTTATATGCGGGGTACCGTACCGGGCGGACAAGCGCCACATCCTGGCAAACTTTGTCTGCGCGCAAGCCAAGATGGCAGTATACAAAACGCGAAAAAAGAAACTGCGAGGTGACACGGACGACAGTTGTTCAGCGGAGGCAACGCTGAAAGGTCTGCTGAAAGCGAGGCTCCGGCTGGAGCACGCGTACTTTTCCCAGGTTGGAGATGCGCACGCCGTGTTCCAGGAGCGGTGGGGGGCCGGTCAGGCCCTCTGCACCAACACGAATGGTGAACTGACCTTCACTTTTTAATGATCGAGTCGAAACGGGCGTTAGACGCGGCGACGCGGGCAGGACGTATGCGGCGGTGCAGCGCGCGTGGTGGAGCGGAGCGCGTGACAGTCCGGCCGGGCGGCGCGTGCGCCTGGCGGCGCGGCACATGTGCTGAGGTGCGGCGCACGCGGCGGTCTCAATAATGTGGCGTGGGCGCGGCGGTGTGGCGCGCTTGGCGGCACGGGGCACGCGCCGCGATGTGTCACGTGGAGTGAGGCGGCGTGACGCGCGTGGCATGGTGTAGCGCGCGCGGTGGTGCGGCACTCACTCAGCGGTGTGACGCACTTGGCGGCGCGGCACATGTGCTGAGGTGTGGCACACGCGGCGGACCGAAAATGTGCGCACATGCGCGGCGGTGGGTGGCACCAGGCGGTGCGGCGCACGTGCCGCGATGTGGCGCAGGACGTTGTGGCATGCGTACCTGCGGCATGACGTGCGCGTCGCAGTATGGTGCACGCGGTGGTGTGACACACGTGTCACAGGAATCTCGAGGGGCGGTGGTGCGCGCGCAGCGGTGTGGCACACATGACATGGATGAATGTGCACGTGGCGGGGTGGCTCACTCAGCGGTGTGGCTCACGTGACATGGATGAATGTGCACGTGGCGGTGTGGCTCGCGCGGTGGCGTGGCGCACGGGCCGCGTTATCTAGCGGTGGTGATGTTACCGATGACTGTGACCTCGAACCATCAGGGAGGAAGTGTGGAATAAGCGGGGGGGCCCTGCCAAGCAAAGAGGTGCCAAAGCTCGAAATGACACAGCGCGTCGGATGCTGTTGCGCAGCCGGTGCGTGGGGATTGTGGTGCTGGCGTTGCGCGTCGCGGAGCGGCGGTGGGATGGTGAGCTGGGCTTTTTGGTGTCGCCATGAGGGCTTGAATATTGAAAAATTCCAGGGCAATTTGCCGCTGGTGAATAAACATATATATAAAGTATCTCTCTCTGTGTGCCTCTCTGTGTTGTGTCTCTTGTGTGTCTCTGTGTGTGTCTCTCTCTGCGTGGATGTCCCTCTGTTTTGGGTTGTCCCTCTGTGTGTCTCTCTCTCTGTGTCTCTCTCTCTCCATGTGAATCTCTTGCTCTTGCGGGTTTTTTGTTCCTGTTGCCCGGCTCTCTGACATTGACATGCTAATCTTCCTATTGGCACAACCCCCGGTTGCTGGAGCCGTCTCACATTGACATGCCAATCTCTTACATCTAAATTTACGTACAAATTCCATCTCTAGCACCACCCACTAACCCTTGGGTTGGGCCCACCAAAATCCTATATAACTTCTTGTTGCAGCAGCTTTTTCTCCTACGTCAGCAGTTCGCCTGCTGTGTTTGTTTCACTTGATGACGGTTGCTTGTGTTGCGATCGAAACGTCGTGATCTATACATTTTCTATTTACTTATTTCATTTAAATTAAACATATATAATAAGTATGTAATAAAACTGCATCTATATTTTAAGGGTATTACGAGAAATTGCTTGGCAAAGGTTGGTAGTGGTGTGTGTGGTTCTGCCAGTGGCCAGGGAAATATAATTATACACAGGAGATGACAGAGCCGTAGCACAATTGTGATTCAATGAGTGGAAATTCGTACCTAATATTCCACATTGCAGATTGAATCTACAAGCAATCGTATAATTCATACGAGGAGAATGTGAAGCGAGACGGGGGAAGGCGAGAGTGAATATGTCTCACGATGAAAATGAGGGTACCCCCATGGGTTCCCCTTTGTCACCAGTGATATCCAATGTTTTCATGGAGAAATTTGAAACAGACGCCATCCAGACATCCACCCTGCGTCCTTCCCTGTGGAAGAGATATGTGGATGACACTTTCGTCATTTGGCCACATGGCCTACCAGCATTAAACCAATTTCTCGACCACATTAATTCCATACACCCATCCATCAAATTTACCATGGAAGTGGAGAAGGATGGCAAGCTACCATTCTTGGATGTTCTGTTTGAGAGGAGGCCCAATGGCTCTTTAGGACATTCTGTCTACAGGAAGGCCACCCACACAGATTCCTATCTGAAACCTGATTCCCACCACCACCCAGCACAGAATAATTCCCTCATCGAAACACTACACCATAGGGCCCACTGAATTTCTGACCAACACCACCTGGCCAGTGAATTGGAACATGTACACCGGGCCCTTAAGATGAATGAATATTCTGACCGTACTATCCACAAAGCTGTTTTTCCACAACCCCGACACTCCGATCAAAACCATCACGTTACCATACATAGCAGGCGCTACCAAAAATATTTCCAAAATCTTAAACAAAGACAAGATCTAGGTCCGATTCAATACAGTACACATAAATCCGGTATCTAATCCCATCTGTGAAAGATGTCATTCCTGACTTGCAATACCCTGGTGTTTACAAACTAAGTTGCATCTGTGGTGATTGTTACATTGGCGAAACGAAACGTCATGTTTCTGAGATCTGAAACACGGCAGGACGAATTCTTCCGCCGTTGCTGATCATTGCTATAATGCTGTAGGCTCCCATGATATTATCTTTTCCGAGAACAAGGTGCTCTGCAAGCCGTCTGAATACCACCAAAGGTTTGTCCATGAGGCCATCCAGATATACAAACATAGACATAACTTCAACCGAGAAGATGGATTCAAATTGAGCAATCATTGGAAGAATGTTATTAACCAAGTTAAACCCTAGCTGTCTTACAGTTTATATTCAAATCCACATCACCAGTCTTTTAATCTCAGCCTTGCACATCACTAGGAAATTTGAGGTCCAGCTTTCCTAATCGTGTAGCACTTTTGTTCGAGTCCACTCTCCCCCGCTTCCCCCTCCACCCGTGGGACATGAGCTGTATGCCCAGCTTTGGGATTGGCACCCTCAGCCCACGCCCCGCCCCCATACTCAGCCTGCCCTCGTTTCCGCCCCCCCACCCTCCTCAGCTATATAAACCCGTGTTAGAGTTATCTCTTTGACATATTTCAGCAACTGTCTTCACTGTGTTTGTCCCCACCTTATGACGGACGCTTGTGTTGCGCCCGAAACGTCGTGATTTAATTTAGTTGTTTTTCTTTTTTTTCTACCTTTTTTATTACTTACGTGACTTGACCGAATAAAACCAAAGAGGATGAAAGGGGTTGCTTAAAAGGGGGGGGGGGGTGTTACATAAAGCAAAGCATAAAAAAATTAAAAAAATGATGAGCAAAGCAAAGTGCCGACTACACCGAGCATCGTCTTGTTTCCTCTGATCGTAAAAAAAGGGGTTGTTTCCATGGAGAGTTTTTCAGAGGCTGCCAGTGGTGCCGTTGTGGGCAGCAGAGGAGGAGCAACGGCGTTTCTGCGGTAACTTTCACCCAAAGTTTTTTTTATTGATGGGATGAGTGGGGAATGGGGTTCCTGAGAAGTCAGAGAGTTAGCAAAAAAGCACTCTTAGCCAGTGCCAGGAAGCATATCCAATTGGCATGTCACGTGAGTAGTGTTGTATCACGAATATGCAAATATAGTATTACTCGAGGATAGTTTCATAGTTTAATCTTTGTAATGTTTTTTTCTTTCAAATATATGTAATAAAATGATGCATTGTCATCACATATGTTCTATATGAGAAGTTGTCGCCATTTGGCTTCAGATCTTCTCCTTGGCCACATACCATTTTGTCTGGGTCGCCATTAATAGTTTTGGCTCAATGGATCTTGCCCAAAATAGACTGACTGGCTGACCTCTGAGCACCACTGCAACGCCATTCAAGGTAATCTGTCTTCCTCCACCATGCACACACACATGCTGCCCCCATTACAACCTCCTCTCCCTTAATACATCAGCAAGACTTTCCTGCCGCATTCTATTCTGAACTTCTCATTCCATTAAAATTCCTAGCATCTCCCATCGTTATCATGATCGTCGTCATCATCATCCATGTTGTATTCACAGATGGATGGAAGCCTCCCCACATCACTGTCACTCATAGTCCTGTGATAGTGAAATGTATGTCGCCCCCTGTACACGAGTCAACCACAGCGCTGTACCTCCATGGTCGACAATATTGTGGGAACATTCCCTCCTTTTATTGTAAATGTTGTGGATTTACTCTCCAACACACTAGTGGGCTGAAGTAGTAACTAATTGGCCCGTTTTGTTTACGTGACAACCCTTTCTGGTTATGTTGGGTGGTGGAGGGTTACGACTCATTTATATCTTCTTGGTTCTTTCGGTAAAGTCACGTAAAAGGGAAGTAATAAAATAATAAAAATAAAACATAACAAAATAATTCTCACGACGTTTCGGCCACAACGCAAGCAGCCGTCTTCAGGTGGAAACCCTGGGTCACGTGAGGAGAAGGAGGAGTCAGGGTCACGTGAGAGAGAGGATTTAGGGGGAGAACCGGAAGGGATCTGGGAGTTGAGAAGGAGTGGAAACAGGAGGAGGCCACGCTGGGCAGTGGCGAGAGGGTGGCGCGATTGCCACGTGGTGGAAGACCACGGCACCGTCGGCCAGCGGTGTACGTGGGGCACAGCAGAGCTAGTGGGCTAGAGTTAGTGGAGTAGAGCTAGCGGAGGAGAGCTAGTGGAGTGTGGGAAGCTAGCCGGGCGTGTAGAGCTAGCAGAGTGTGCGGGGCACACAGAGCAGCAGTGTGGCTGCAAAGCGGAGCAGCGGTGTGGCTGCGGAGCGGAGCAGCGGTGTGGCTGCAGGGTGCACGGTGGAGGAGGTGCGGGTCTGAGCGAGGACGCCGTAGGGGCGAGAGAGACAAGGACCCGAATAAAGGACAACGGAGATCTACACTGTTTGAAGAGTCCTTTATTACAAATGCAAAAAACCTTTATTATGAATATTATTGGTCGCGAAAGCCTACGTGTTAAATTCCCTCCTTTGCCTCCCATCGATTCTGAACCAGTCTCATCCACGGTGGCAACAGGGTGGCGAGATGTTAGCTGCCTCGCCTGGTATGAAGGAGGTCGTGGGTTCGATCCGAACCCTTGGATATTTCTTAGGGTCCTTCAGTTTTCCCCTCCACATTTAGAAACATGTGTTTAGAGAGTATTCAGTCGGGTATAAATTACCACATGATAAGCCACTTCGATGAGCTATCATTTGTGATGGCCAGGTCGCTTCTGGAAAAGAGTGATATAGCTCAGTGAGCCTTACCTGGTAAAATGAAATTAGCTTATAATTTGGTTTATCCATCGGCCATCATCTCGCAGTGTTTCCTGCTAAAGTTCACTTACATTGCTCAACAGTCAACTTTTATTTATCTCTCTCTGTCGAATTTGTCTTTGTCCTCCCAGTGCTATTCCATGCTTGTCTGCGTACTTCTGAATGTTTTGTTCCATGTGTTTTTTGTGAGCCCGTGTTTCTGACCGACATGTCACAGCAGGTAATATTTACTTATTTGAATCGTTTTGCTTTAGGCACATTGGTATGTTTCCACACAACTTTCTGACACACTTGCTTCATCCATAAACCCTAACAAAGCTTCTTCACCTGGACATTAAAAAAACGGAAGCACAACAATTACAGATGTATTTTGGAGTAGCAATCATTCCCGGATTAAATTGGAGTGACCTTTTCTTTTTATCAAGTAGGCTTTCGCGACCAATATTATGCATAATACAAGTTAGTTTCGGTTAGATTGCATAAATAAAAGTATCGATGACCTATCACCACCTGACACAGCAAATAAGTAAGGTTGTTTCACCTAAACAAAACGTTCTAATTCGTTACTACTTCAGCCCACCAGTGTGTTAGAAAGGAAAACCACAACATTTGCAATTTGAGTACTATGGTAACTAATTGGCACGTTTGTTTAGGTGACAAAGCGTACTGATTGGCAGTGTCGGGTGGTGATGGTTTGATGATACATTAATATTTACGCGATCTAACCATTTTCTTCTTATTTTCTAAATATCTGATCACTTATTTTGAACTAATGGCCCCCACCATAAGGATGTAGAATGTCCACGACAGACTCAGAGGAGCTGGTAGTGAGAGATGAATACAGTGCTATGCTTGTATTGAAGCTGGAGCCCCTTTTAGTTTACGCATAACTTATTTCACTGGCACCACACGATATATGCTATGATGAAGCGCCATTGCCCAAAACGTCACCTATTATCATATTTTGTAGATAATGAGATGCACTTTTCCACCTATATTCTAAAGCATCTTTTAATCTGGTGTGACCAGATGTGTACATCCTTCTTTCTCGAGCATGAAATAATATGAAGAAAATTATTATTATTATTTAACTTTGCAGGAGTGTGTTGATGATATTGTCCTATCATCGCATAGAGTCCCTGGCACGTAATAATATGCTACACAGTGGCAGTGGGGGTCGCCCACTGGCTCTGCCAGTGGGTGAGCACCACTTTGTGAGAGTAGGATCGATCACTTTGTGAGCATCGCTCTTTGAGAAGTCATCAGTGATTGCTCCATGGGGAGACTGTACTGTCCAGTTCAATATGGAATTCTGACTATCCTCGCTCAGAGCCACAACCAATAACTGATACAAACCACTGCGCAAGTATCCATGGGAAACCTTGGAATATTATATATAGAGTGAGTTACATAACATCTAAGTACAAATATACATAATTGATGCTCAACTATGTATATTTAATATTATTTATATACATTTTTTCCTGTTTTTCCAGCCTAGTGGTGATATGGTGAGAGCACTTAACTCTCTGATAGAAGCGTGCAAATTCCATTTGCCAGTCGGCTCACCCTTTTGGGGCTCATGAAATGAGTGGTAACTCGTTGAAGATTTATTGCAGTTATCATATGGAGAAATGTGTCCCTTGCAGTGGTAATGTGGAATTTTGACTACTGGTTCACGACCTCCGATTAAACGCAACACGAATGCATCCTAGACTGCCAGAGAGCATCATAGGTAAAACGCCAATATAATTTGGAATCCATTCCACTCTGCGCATATAAATAAAAAAAAAAGTTTTAGTCCATCAAATGCTGCTTTAGCAAATGCTGCTTGATAATGTTAGCCTGGAAAGCCAATATGCTGATGGAATATATGTTTATATTTATATGTAGAGAAACAGAATGGATTTATGCTCATATTTGCTTAAACTTAACACTAATCCATTGATAATTAAAGTAAGGAAACAGGATTTTCTTTACATAAGTGACACTGCAATTACATGAGCGCCTTCTAAAATATTGGTAATGATTGATTACATTCATGTTCAGGTTACAAGCAGACGGTGAGTAATGATTTTTCAGAAATGAATTATTATGCGGTTTAATAGGATACACTGGTCTGCACATTAGTTACTCATTACATCAAAGGTAACTAAATAAATGTATTTGTTTTAATTGTAACAATGATTTTAAAGAGAGAAAGCACCACATTCAGGAAGGCAGCTGTTTCTGCAGATATTCCACTGGCAAAAATGTTAACAAAAACAATTCATGAGCAATGTTCACTGCCAATTTTCTGTAAAGAATAGTGAGGATCCATTCTGAACCAATTTTGCCATACATAGCAGGGGTCATTAAAAAGATCTCCAAAAGCATGAGCAAACACAAGATCCAGGTTCGATTTAACACAGTACATAAAATTTGTGATCTGATCCCATCTGTGAAGGATGTGATCCCTGACATGCATACCCAGCGTCTGCAAACTAAGCTGTGTCTGCGGCAGTAGTTAGATTGGGGAAACTAAGCAACATGTCTCGGACCGTGTTCGTGAACATATTGCAGATCTGAAACATTGTAGGACCAATGCCTCGGCTGATCATTGTTTTAATGCGGTGGGCTCACACGAAATTGATTTCTCTAAGACGAAGGTACTTTGCAAACCCACTGACTATCAACAAAGATTCGTTCATGAAGCCATCCACATATTCAGACACAACTTAAATAGAGAAGATGGGTATAAACTGAGTAATCATTGGAATGACGTTATCAACCAGTTTAAGTCATAACTGGCTGTGATGTTCCCATCCTACCACCTTCCAATGTTAGTTGTTATTTTCGGCTCTCTGCTTTTACATTAACAGGTTTAATTTCCCACACTAACACAGCCACCTCGCTCGCCGAGCTCGACGTTGCTGCTCTGAAATCTGCCATTAACATGCTAATCTCTCACAGTAACATAGCCATGTCCACGACCTCGTCGTGGACGTCGCCCTCCGATCTTACATTAACATGCTAATTTCTCACGTTAACATCACTTGCCCTGCCCACTTCGTTTATGACCCTTGGGCTACACCCATTTTAAACCTTTAAAGCAGTCTGCCTTAACAGCTTTCCCCCTCTTTTTTTCTGATGACGAATGCTTGTGTTGCGATCGAAACGTCGTAGTTTTTTTGTTATTTTTTGTTATTTTCTTTGAACCTATCTACGTGACTTTACCGAAAGACCCAAATAATAGAAATCTGATAATAACAATATCAATGACTACTCTTGAAATTCCAAAAAAATGAAGAACTTTGATGAACGCGAATGATAATAATAATAATTTCAGAGTAATCTAATCAGACAACATAATTGTATTTTTTTTATTAAGTTACAGAGAAAGCCTGCAAGTACAAGTAGGTAAGTTTTAAGACGTGATTTAATAAGTGACCCAGACTCGGAATGCCGTTATGGGCCGAGGAAAGGGATTCAACAATTGCGGAACCTGGCTGCAAAGGCTCCGTGTCTCCCGTAGAACAACATCACAGATTTGTCTCTGCAAAATCACGGGTGGCTTTGCACAAACTACACAAAATTTAGAAATATTCTAATGAACAGCATTTATCAAGACTCACCATATGGGACACCTTTAGATCTTGTCATAACAATGAACTAGAATGGGTTGCATGTGAAGTGCTGTGGTTATATATTGACTTAAAGCTTTCATGATTGCAGGAATTCATATTTTTGGGGTCTTTCGGTTAAGTCACGTAGATAGGTTCAAATAAAATATAATTACGTTATTTTTGTAATTTTCTTTGAACCTATCTACGTGACTTTACCGAAAAACCCAAAGAATAGCTGTGGTTATGTGCCTTAACATGTGACTCTATGCCCGTTATTAAATTACAACATTCCCCATGCTATACTGACAGCGAGAATCAGTTAAACTTTACCTGACAGTCAATGGGTAAATCGGCCAACAGATCGATTTCTGAATTATCGATAAATGTTTCCAACAGAGCAACTGTACACACAATCAATTCTGGCACTGTGGTGTGTGCAGATCTTTCGCAGACTACCAGGGGGCGTCTATCGAGGAGATGGATCAATAGTAATTAGCTCCTGTACAGGTGCTGGGTGGATTGTTACATCACAGGATCATGGTGGCAGCCTGAGAAGGCCTTGATCCAGGAGCGGAGCGATAATGGCTGACAATGATGACTAAAGCAGTGCTCCTTTTTTCCCATTTCTGTTCACGAATTATGCACAATAATACTGTTTGCTTCCAGGCATAAGATAACATATTTTAAAAATTAATGCGCTAGAGACCATATTCATGGAGTTCACATTTTTCATGACTTCAAAATAAACAAAAAAGCAATACAGTATATACTCATTCAGTTTAATGTAATTTGGAATGTGCATGCATAAGCAATGTGTGAGGGGTAGCGATGAACAGTCGTGATTATTATTACCCTTGTTTACTCAGGAAAGCCACACTGAGTCTCCTGACTCTTTCGCTGCGGTGGCGAGATATTAACTTCCTCGCCTGGTGTGCAGGAGGCTGTGAGTTGGATCCCGACCCCGACGCCTGTTGTATATTTGGAATTTGTATGTTCTCCCCGTAGGTGCGTGGATTCTTCTCAGGGGCCCCGGGGTTTCCCTCAACAGTTAGACACACGTGTTGAGAGTATTTGGCTTCTATGCATTTTCACACGATAAGCCACTTCGATGAGCAATAATTTTTGGCCTGGTCACTTCTGTAAAATAAGCTAATAGCTCAGTGGGCCTTACCTGGTAAAACAAATACTGCTACTATTTTTTAGTGATTTGCTTGCCTTTCTTATACTTTTCACTCCTTTCGTGTTTTCTTATTGTTTTTGTTGTTGTGAGTTTCTGACCTGCCCTTCTGAACATCTGTGATAAAGAGATGAAAAGGTCATTGGATTCCTCCAGGATAAATACAGATTCTGATTCTTAACCCCCCCCCCCCACTACCCCCACACCTCTGTCCACCAAGCAGTATAAATGAGTTTACCACAGTTTTTGGTGCAATTAATTGTGGTACTTCCAACCCTTCCAAGTCGTCTGGTCAGCGTGGAAAAATAGGCAAAATACCCTCTATAGGGGCACTCTAGAACATTGTCTAGTGGAGGCCCTTCCATCAACAGTAGAGTGAGCAAGTAATTACACTTTTCTGCACCTTTGCAAAATGATTAGTGTTCGTATTTAAATTCGTAACCTTGATTAAACAGCTAAAGATCTGTGACGTGAAATGAATATTTTTTTGATATTATTTGTAGAAATTAAGAACAATACATTATCATTATTACTCTTGCGAAAATTAGTTGATGTGCATATGTATACTTCACGTTTCAAAATGCGTTTTCTGCTTGACCGCTGCATTCATCCGTGCAGATTTTGACCTGAACAAAACCTCCACAAAATTAAACCTGCATCCCGGTCAAGCGCAATCCATTAGTGCCAAAATCCACCTCTACCATCCAAGCTGGGGAATCTGGTCTAACTGTCATGCAATCTCAACCATGTCAAGGTAATACGTCAAAAACGACGATCCCCGTATCCCCTTAACATACTGTTGTGGTAAGTGCTTTTCGCGAGCGGCACCTATAAAGGCTGACAGAGCACACGAGGGGGTGGGTGGCCAGCACCACGCCCGGCCGCCTTTGTCTCCATAGTAACGATGTTTACCCACCACACCATCTACTAATTTGAGGCTGAGTTGACCTAGAGGAGGCCTAGGACTGGTTAATGTTGGCCACAAGCGGCAATCGAACTCAGGTCGCCGGGTTCGTAGCGCAGTGTGCTCACGGTGGTACACTGCCGCCTTCAAAGGTCGACAAAGTGGGTAATTTTTAAAATAAATTCTTTATCCTTTATTCGTCAACAAAGACATCACCACATTTACAGAATTTCAACACTTTTTTTTTTAATCAGAAATTACTGTCATTTGTAATAGGAGTAAAATATTAGATTTCACAGTAATAGGGCCGCTGATGTATCGATTGTTAACTTTGTAATAGAAATCTAGGAATATGATGATGCCTCAGCTATTGAAGCAATTCCATTAATTTCACTCGCTGTACTTTGCACAATGGGACATGTAACGCTCCTGATGGAATGTCACAAGTGTGTGCGTGGATGTATTTGCCACCAGACGTACTGGTTGTGACACCAGTATCGGGATGATTGAGTGAGCCCAGTGGCCAGCTTTCAATTCGGCGATGCTCACGGTGGTTGCTGACAATGTGTGTTTTGTAGAAGTGGGAAAAAACCCCATTCACAGACCACTCCAAACAAATCTGGGCCGTGAGCTGTGGATATTGTGCTGATGGCTATGCGATCTGACAGCATGCTATGTGTTGTTTGCACTGTGATTGCGAGTGTTAAGGAGACCACCGGTGCAACTGTTAAACGAGGAAAGGGTGCATCATAAATCACACACAGATATACGCGTATTGGAATTGTCTCTGTAATGGGATGCTGCCATGGTGTAATGGTTTAGCACACTGGGATTGCTATCCATGGGTGGCCGGTTCGCCTGTCCACCCAGCAGTATCAGTGGGGATGCCCGTAGGTCAATCGGCTGGTCACCTATGGTAGAGTAAAGTGTGGGGAATTCCAGTTCTTCCAAGATGCTTGGCCAGCATGGAAGAGTAGGCCAAATACCATCTAAAGTGTCTCTTTCGAACTCTTGCTCGTGGGGCTCTTCCACCAGCAGTGGTGTGTGTACTTTCAGGGCTTCATCCATTTAAGTATTCAAAAAATCTGTCGTACAACACCTATGAAGATTCAGCCGAAGGTCAAAGTGCTTATTTGTGCTGTCGATGTTGCAATTGTCCTGGGATAGAACCAAGGTCACTTGGGATTGCAGCACAGTTTGTGAAACACTGTGCCACTTCAGTGTCATGGTCTCAAACTCCATAAATGGGGCACATATATAAGAGCTGTGTTTTGGCTGTTTCGTCCTGATATGAGTTTAGCCTAAGCTACAATTATTGAAAGTGGGACTGATAATAATTTAAACAAAATACAAATTTTGGCCTAGATGTGAACATTTTTTATGTTCAGAAAATGTTTTATGTTCTGGATCCATCCGGAAACCCGAAGTGACGCCACTGATATGAGGTGGCACTTCCGTATTTTTCACGCCAAAAAGTGGTGTCACGTGACATCGGGTGACGCAACTTTTGTCAGCATGAAGATACATCAAGTAATCAGAATCACACAAAAATCATAAATCCGAAGGCTATCTGAACTTGTCCTTTATATACTATAAATACACGTTACCGACAGTTTGTCTGATGGTCCCCTTGGTTTGTCCGCCTCCCCAGTCTTCTCTCTGCCCGGCCCCTCCCCCCTCTCTCTATTCAAGGCCTCGGCACAGATTGGTTGTCCTTCTGTTTGTCTTGGTGTCTCGCTCGGTGTGTCTTTGTGTGTGTCTCTCTCTGCATGTGTGTCTGCCTATGTTGTTTCCGTCTCTGTGTTTTATCATCCATTCTTACCTGATGATTGTTGTTTGTATTGTAATCGAAACGTCGTATTCTATTATTATTTGATTTTATTTTCTACTTGACTTTACCGAAAGAACCAACGAGTAATTTCTGCAGTCAATAAAGCTTCGAATCGAGTGTGACATTTAACAAGTTAATGTAAAACCAGAGAGTCTAAAATAACTACTAACATCAGAAGGTAGGTTGGAAACATCACAGCCAGTTATGACTTAAACTGGTTATTAACGTCCTTCCAATGATTGCTCAGTTTGTACCCATCTTCTCGGTTGAAATTGTGTCCGTGTCTATATATATGGATGGCTTCATGAACGAATCTTTGTTGATAACCAGTGGGCTTGCAAAGTATCTTCGTCTTAGAGAAATCAATTTCGTGTGAGCCCACTGCATTAAAACAATGATCAGCCACGGCCGAGGTATTGGTTCTACCGTGTTTCAGATCTGCAACATGTTCACGAACACGGTCCGAGACATGTCGCTTAGTTTCCCCAATGTAACTACTGCCACAGACACAGCTTAGCTTGTTGACGCCGGGGTATGGCATGTCAGGTATCACATCCTTTACAGATGGGATCAGATCACTATTATCTGATGGCATTAAATAATTATTTCGTACCACCACACGAATGTATTTAATATTAATCGTCGCAATGGGATTTTCCTGTTGACATCATCATAATCAACATTGTGTGCATGTTCCTCTATTTACATAGTGTTTTGAGATGTGGGAAGCTGCTGTAGTGTAATGGTTCACACACTTGACTTGCAATCTAGAGGTCACTGGTTCAATTTGACCTCCCAGCATGGCAAATGAAACAATGGTGATAACATATTTTCCAACTTTTGTCCAGCCAGCAGCATAAATGGTTTCACCACAGTGAGTCGTTTGGCATATTTGTTTGTCGTGGGGTAAAGTGTGAGTACACCCACCTCTTCTGAGACATCTGGCCGGTGTGGTAGAGTAGGCCAAAAGTACATTCTATAAAAAATAATATATTTATTATTTTACCAGGTAAAGCCCACTGAGCTATATAGCTCTGTTTGAGAAGCGACCTGGCCACAAATTATAGCTCAACGAAGTGGCTTATCACGTGGAAATGTATAGCAGCCAAATACTCCAATTTCATGTTTCTAAATGTGGAGGGAAAACCGGAGTACCGAAGACAAATCCACACAAGCACGGGGAGAGAAACATGCAAACTTCGAATATACAGCAGGCGTCACGATTCGGATAGAACCAACAACTTCCTGTATACAAGGCGAGGGAGTTAACATCTCGCCACCATGTCGCCCCTACAGGGGCTCAATAGAGTTTCGACTGGTGGAGACCCTTCCACCAGCAGTGGCGTGAACAAGTCATTGCAGGGTCGCGCCTTTACCTTTGAACACAGTTTGACAGGATTTGATACATGTTTGCTATTTGCACTTAAATACTATACTTAGTTAATATTTATTTATTTGTTTTAGTGAATTGCTTGCCCTTCCTATACTTTGCGATCATATCGTTTTTTTATTGTTGTAACTTTTTGACTCATCTCCGCCGTATATCTGTGAAAACAGAGCTTCATAGCTCATCGGATTCCTTCAGTCTAAATAACGATTCTGATTCTGACCCTCTGTAGATCCACGTTGTGATTGTATTGTATCATAATTTATTTTAAACCGCTTGTTGTGTTTAGTTTGTTATCCTTCCCCGCACCTCCGATTGGCACAGTTGGCTATGTACCGTTCGAAATAAGTCCAACGTACGTGCATCATCGTTATTGTATTCATCCCCACCTCCCCAATATATTCTGCAGCTGATTAACCTGAGATTTAATGTTTCCCACGGGACTAGTCACACATTCTAACAACTAATTCTTCCAAGCGTTTAAAAAAACCCAGCAGATTGCCAAATCCGCCACTGCAGTCATCCAGTCTAAAATTCCTGGCAAGCGTGAAGCAGTCACAAGATGTCATCATGTCAGACGATTTTCTTTTAACATTGCTATGTTTTAGTCAAGAACGATTGGTGCGCAGCCCTCACTCGCCTCACTTGCTGTCGTCCTGCCGCGGAGACGCGAATCGTTATGCGCACTCGCGTGGATCTTAATGTCGTCCTTGAGTTCCCACCTCATTTTTCCACTGTCAGTTTTGTGCTCTGCACATATCGTCTGTTGCCAGCCCTCTGTGCCCCTGTTAACAGTCAAGTAAGAAAGACCTCTCCGAGCCTCTGGCCCTGTCGTTAATGCTTGGGAGAATGCGTGGAAGAAAGGTCCACGTGATGGTCCATATTTAAAGAGCTGTCATTATCTGACTGACATTGATTTTTAGTTTTGTCATGGTGGAATTAACATTACCCATCAACATCATTTGTATGCAACACCTCCCACACGACATTAGATGTGTAGTGAGTTCAACTGAGTCGCAGACGTACAGTACTCTTTGGAGGCAACACATTTATTAATATTGATTTGAAGCTTTCGTGACTGCAGGAATCCATACTCTTTGGTTCTTTCGGTAAAGTCACATAGGTAGAAAAAATTATAATAGATCACGACGTTTTGATCGCCACACAAGCAATCGTCTTCAAGTGAGAGAGAGGAAGACGATTGCTTGTGTGGCGATCAAAACGTGATATTTTTTTATTTTTTTCTACCTACGTGACTACCGAAAGAACCAAAGAGTACATTTATTAATACCAACACATGGGGTAACTACCCCTTGACTCTATAACAACCTATGGTGGTGGGCCACCAGGTTAACTGCACTAATTACACCGTAACTAGCTACAACGGACCGGACCACAGCTTTGGTCCAGGTCCACGTGTTGGAGACTCTGTAGGACGTAGAACGTAGATTCTTCAGGATGAACATGAGCAGCCGGTCCCTCTCGGGGACCCGGCTTATATCCTCTGTGGTATGGCTGACTCCGCTTTTAGCCACAACCACCTTCGAGAATCCTCGAGCAGGATCTCGGGCCTGACACGTGACCACCCCTAGCCCCCACCTGGGAACCCTGTGTAGACTTTACCGGTCACGTGTCTTTCGGGGTCAACCAGAGTGCCATGGCCCTTAGTAACCCCATTCCCATAGCCGACACTCTCACACCCTATTCTGTAGGTGTTGGCACTGCACGCAGAGCTTGGTGCCATCCAGCACTGTCAGTCCGCGCTCACCGAGCCCCCAGGGCCAGTACTGCACCCACATGTGAGTGGTGCCCGCGATGTCAATACACCGCACGCCGTTCCTCTCTAGGGCCGGCATTACGCAGTGACATCCATGATGTCACTACACATGTAATACTGTACATATGACACTTTTTAAATTTATCAAACAATTTTAATATTCTATACTCTATATGTGTAGTTTACTGTAACCAGTCTTTAAACATTTAAGATTCATAAACATTGATATAAAAACAGAAACACTCTTGGTAGTTCGTGGTTTTTAAGTCAGCCGAACATGACGGCATTACATTTTTACGAGGTAAGCTGTGTGCCTTTACAATGTCTACCTTTTTAGTTTATGGGTTCATTATCGTCGTCATCATCACCTTAATATAAAACAGGTTGCATTTGATGCATATGTTTATGTACATAGTGGCCCTGCCATAGGAATGTGGAATTGTACACCACTGGCACAGGGATACTATTGACAATGAGTGATGTTCCATATGTGTTTGAGAGTGGAAGGAGACAGTGACTTAATAAAATATTTCCGCTCTGTTCAGCATTTACTTATGAAATATGATTCACCTAACTTTGTCAAGAAATGGTTGGATGACAACCTCCCCACGCCTTATCAGTGATTGTAGGATTGTTTGACTATACTTTACCACCCTGGCCTTTGCGGGATGGTGAATGGAAGACCAGAGACCAGGACTGGTTCAGATGTAACTCACCGATGATGTTAGCCATAGCTGGGAATCAAACTGAGGTTCACTGAGTTCATAGTTAAACACGTAGGCTTTCCCAACCAATATTATCCGTAATAGAGGTTTTTGGGGTTTAATCGTGTCAACATAAATGTGTCGTTAAACCGGTCACCACCCCACACAGCCAATTAGTATCTCGGCCTCGCTGTGCGCTGCGTTGCATCGCTAGTCGAGTAGATAACCTTGCGTTCAATAAACCCTTGGAGCCAGGATGAACGTCCAACTCCAATCGTCATTTATTGATTGTAACAAGGTAAAACTGGTGAGAAAACACAGATACAGCATCTGTTATAATCCGGAAACACCAACACAATGAACACCACAGCATCAGAACATTGTCTTAGATAACAATAGATCCTGGACCGACCAGGCCCCTACATTACCACTGAACAGCTAGACAAGAGCACAAGCCTGTGCGTTGCATACAGGCACATCGTGTATTCATCCCACTGCACCCCAAATGTACAGCATTACACATACCACTAAACTGTTGATGAGATGCTTCGTCATCTTTACTCTCAGGATCGCAACATAGGCATAAGTCTGACTCGACCTACTAAATCACAAGTAACATCCACAATAAGGAAAGTCGCAGGCTTCGTTACTAACTAGGCCTCGTATTTACTACAACAACTTAACGGCACCATAAAGGCATTTACATCACTATAACGGTCATTCCAACATTACAACAGCATTTCCACTATTATAGGAATATAAACAACTTACAGACAATGCTTCTTAAGCTCCCACAATGGACAAGTGCGGCTGTGGTCTCACTGAGATGCGATGCGTGCCGCCATCCTGAATTATGAGTAAGATGGCCCATGCCCGCGTGGTTCACTGAAATCTAACATCGTGACTTCCTGGTCACGTGACCAAAATTAGCATTAAAAAACAGGAACTTACTGTGAACGTACGCTCCACATCTGCCGTGAGGCAAGACAATTAGTGAGGTTTGCCACATAAAGAAAACATGTCAATTCGTTACTATTACAGCACATTAGTGTGTGGGAGAGTTAACCCATAATTCGAGTACGACGTTTCGCCAGTAATTACAACTAGCATCATCAGGCAACAGCCAGATTTTGTGAAGAAATCCTCCTGTTTCGTTCTTAAATTGAGGAATGTATGTGATGTCGTCACTTCTGAGCCATATCCATCGTAATTTATATGAATTCACTTATCCCCCACCCTCCGCCTTCACACCTGATTGGCTCAGAAGTGATAACATCACATTTATCCATTTATTTATTTATTTACGTGACAAACTTTACTAATTGGCTGGGGTCGGGTGGTGCCAGGTTTAACGACACATTTATATTTACGCGATCTAACCCCAAAAATACCTCTTATCATCTATTAATAGTGCAAACCGTGAGAACCACTCCCCCAAGTCTCCCTCTGCCCTTCCTGCATCGTTCATTCAGAGTCCATATTAGCGCAACAAGCACACACCACCCATACACGACACTCGGACTCCTTTGTCACTTTTGTATGTTTATTTTCGTACGTAAAAACAAGGTTTTACAAATAAATAACGATTGCATATTTATACGTGCTTTTGTGGGCCTCCAAAAAAAATGTGCAAATCAAGGTCACCCTGGTGCTCCTAAACTCTTTACGCTTACTATCCGGCATGGTGGTGTAGCGGCAATTACAAAATGACTGAGTAGATTTTTAAAAGAGAAGGAAATAGCCGAACACAGTTATCAAACTGGAGAATTTTGACATATCTTTGCAAATTTAAATTTTAATAAGCAGGAGAGGTCACATTGAAATAGGGGGTTACACGCTCAGGCGTCACAATCAGCGGCGATAGGAAAACGGCAAAAGTGGCTACGTTTTTTCCCACGCCGATAGTGCCACGCGCGTAATTGCTTGATGGCATGTTGTTACACTTCTCATGCAGGGTACATCATAATCCAAAGAGTGCCCTTCACAGTTTGCGGACGTTTTCGCTGGACATTTCGGCACCGCGGAGAGGCCCACGCGAACGTCTTATTACGCGCGTGCAAATGCGCATGGGCATGCACGCGCACGCGCACGCAACTACGCACACGCAAACGTGCCCCGACGGCGCGGTCCTTTACTCAACGACGGCATTTCATACCTCCGCATAATCGCGTGTACCGCGGCATGCTGAAAGCAAAAAAAAGTACATCCGAAATAAATGCGTTGTTAGGTTTTGGTTTAAAGCTTTCGTGACTGCAGGGATTCATATTCTTGTTTTTTTGGTAAAGTCACGTAGAAGGGAAATAATAAAATAATACAAATATAAAACAATAAAAATTCTCACGACGTTTCGACTGCAACACAAGCAATCATCATCAGGTGTGAAATCCACAGCAAGAAAATTTGAAAAAAATGGCGGTTTGTCCTAATGTCAGCACCAGACAGCGATTTGGCAATTGACGAAATGGACGAGTCCATCTATGTTCGGAAAAGAGTAGGGGGGAGCAGACAATTGAATGCGGTCTGAAAGTCACCGTAAGCGTGAGCACAATCAATTAAGACCCGAAATGGTTTATCAAATCATTCCAATGATTGCTAAGCCAGAATCCATCTTCTCGGTTGAAATTGTCTCTGTGTTTGTATATGTGAATAGCCTCATGAACGAACCTCTTATGGTAGCCAGATCCCACCAACAGCCTCGTCATACAAACCAACAAAATCATTACAGATTCAACCGCATTCATTGATCAAACCAAACAGTTATCGTTGAAACCTTCTGCTGCCAGGTCACCAAGATTATATGGCTTACCAAAGATACATAAAGAAGATACACCCCTTCTTCCCATCGTCTCCACTATCAACTCCCCCACCTACAAACTGGCTCGTTTTTGTCTGAAATCATGCGGCCTTTCACTGGAAAAACCACCTCTGCGGTACTAAACTTTACTCACCTGGTATCGACAATCAAGGGATTTCCCTGTCCCCAGACGACCTGCTTGTCAGTTTTGATGTAGTTTCCTTATTCACCAAAGTTCCTGTACCTGACACCATCGCAATCATTGAAGACTTGGTTCATCAAGGACTGAACACTGAGGTACCCCCCTGGTGAGACACTGCTTAACCAATACATACTTCACTTGGAATGGAACTTTCTACAAACAAACTGAGGGCACCCCAATGGGCTCCCCCCTATCTCCGGTTGTAGCCAACGTTTTCATGGAGAAATTTGAGACTGACGCCATCCAGACTGCCACTTTGCGCCCAACCTTATGGAAGAGGTACGTGGATGACACTTTTGTCATCTGGCCACATGGCCGGCCTGCTCTAGACCAATTCCTCGACCACATCAATTCCATACACCCAGCCATCAGATTTACCATGGAAGTCGAAAAAGATGGCAAGCTACCTTTTTTGGATGTCCTAATACAAAAGAGACCTGATGGTTCAATGAGCCACTCTGTCTACAGGAAAGCTACCCATACGGATGCTTACCTGAAACCGGATTCCCACCACCATCCATCCCAGAAGAATTCCCTCATCAAGACTTTGCACCATAGAGCCCAATGCATCTCTGACCAGGAACACATTGCCAGTGAACTCAAGCACGTACACCAAGCTCTTAAGGCTAATGGTTACTCCGACTACACAATCCGCAAAGCCATCACTCCAACCATGAAGAAGGACCCTCTTGAGGAGCCATTCAAAACCATCACCTTACCCTACATTGCGGGGATCACAAAAAAATCTCCAAAATCTTGAATAAACACAAGATCCAGGTCCGATTCAACACATTACATAAAATCCGTGATCTGGTTCCGTCTGTAAAAGATGTGATTCCGGACATACAGTACCCTGGCGTTTACAAACTGAGTTGCCTCTGTGGTAGTAGTTACATTGGAGAAACCAAACGACATGTCTCTGACCGCATCCGTGAGCACAAAGCAGACCTAAAACACGGTAGGACCAACACCTCGGCCGTGGCAGATCACTGTTATAATTCAGTGGGCTCACATGACATTGACTTCTCCAAGACAGAGGTTCTCTGCAAGCCATCTGGCTACCATGAGAGGTTCGTTCATGAGGCTATTCACATATACAAACACAGAGACAATTTCAACCGAGAAGATGGATTCTGGCTTAGCAATCATTGGAAGGATTTGATAAACCATTTCGGGTCTTAATTGATTGTGTTCACGCTTACGGTGACTTTCAGACCGCATTCCATTTTCTGCTCCCCCCTCCTCTTTTCCGAACATAGATGGACTCGTCCATCTGAACAACTGCCAGATCGCTGTCGTGGTGCTGACGTTAGGACAAACCGACACTTTTTTCAAATTTTCTTGCTGTGGATTTCACACCTGATGATGATTGCTTGTGTTGCAGTCGAAACGTCGTGAGAATTTTTATTGTTTTATATTTGTATTATTTTATTATTTCCCTTCTACGTGACTTTACCAAAAGAACCAAGCATATAAATGCGTTGTTGTTTATTCTGCATCGTCTTAGTAATCACTATCGTTGTCGACGTCGTCGATCGTCAGCATCTACGTGCGATAAGCCCAGGTGGTGCGCCCACTGTGCTTCTGAAACTTGAGGCGAACTCTCAAATGCTCGCGTGACTTGCTCTATTTGGCCTGGCCTCTGCTTCCTTAGCCTTTGAGCTTCTTGCAAATGAAATCTGTTTGGCAACTTTGCTGACACCCACGCCTGTCGCGTCCTCGGCTCCGCCCCCGCCCCCCCTCTCCCCCATGAGCTCTCGTTCACCAATTGTAGTACATCATTCATCCGTCGTATATTTCAATTGCACCCCTATGGCTTCATGAAAATGTGCACATGCACAGCATCAAATATACAACGGTTATTGTTACTAACGCATTGCCTCCATTGCAGAGCGCTTTAACTGCCACGCTATCAGCTTTTCATCACTCTTTCAATCATAAAATGCTCTCAGTAATTTGCACATTTTGAGAGCGAGTCAATTAAATGAAGTTCAATAGCCCTTTATTTTAAATAGGTGTGCTCCAACCGAGAGTCAATGTTCTCTCTTTTGGAAGGGATAACTGGAAACTCATTGTTTGCAACTATATTGGTACATGTATTATGATTTTTTTCTATTCATCAGTGGACAAATAAAAAAAATAGGGCTCTGGCACTCAGCACGCGATGGCCAATAAACGATGTTAGTTAACACATATTTTTCTCTCATTTGTATGATCATCATTGCGGTTGCTTACTCACGAAAGCCTCACCGAACATAATACAAGAGGTTTCTGCCAAATTTTCGCAGTAGGTGGCCGATGCTGCTGTAGCAGCTGCTGCGTGTAATCCCGAAAATAATTTTCAGGTATTTTTTGTATCTTACGATTTTTTTTGGGCTCACACAAGTTGTATTTTGAACCCAGAGGAAATTCATGCAGAAAAGAGGCAGGACATACAAACTCCACCCAGAAATTTGCTCGAGTTAGCAATCGAAGCCATTTATATAATTAGTTTAGGGTATAACCTTCACAATTGTATTAACATGAAGTAGTAGTCATTAAATATGTAGTGTGTATGTAAATTTCTATCAACACTGTCCATATGCAAGGAGTGCATGACCGATTAAAGTTATTAAAGTATTTTTTTAATCTGAATATACAAGAATCCGAAATAGAATGCAAAATTACGAATGATTAAAATCGGGCCTTAAAATCTGAAAATGCAATATTCGAAAAAAATAATTCCCCCATCGCACAAATCCACATCGCAAGAACACCACGCGACAATAACCTCCTCTACTATGATACCGTTTATGGAACTTTACATATAAGTTTAACGCGGAAAAACAGACGCGTTCTTATTAATATTTAGAACCACAATAGTGCTAGATTATTATTTTAGTATTTAATGCATGGTCGTATGCTATTTGAAACCGCAACGGGTATCATAGCAATTTGAATATAAATATGTATGTAATACGTGTTAATGTATATAAATTGTGAACATTTATGAATAATGAAAAATATTCAGAAAATCACACAACTCGGTCATATTTTGAGCAGCATTTTAAGTGAAAGTAATTTGAATTTATGTTGACCAAACGTGTCAGTGGAACATTGTCTCAATAATTCACCCTGTAGGAGCAGTATGGTGTAATTTATGCGTTTGCCAGACATAATGTCCGTAATCCAGCAGCACACAGCAGCTTCTGCGGCCGTCTTCAACACTCTTCCTTTCGACATGATGATGCCACTGGAGCTATGCACTTTAAAATCGTCTAGGTTGAAAACTAATTTATTTAGAACTGCTTTTTGTGTTTAGTTTATCGTCCTTCCCCCGCACCTCTGATTAGCACGATTGGCTACGTATGGTGCGAAAGAGGTTCAACATACATGCATACGTAGGGAATACGGATGATGCCACGACAATGTCGAAGCTGCTGTGTATTACTAACGCCCACTAAAGGGCAAGACACCAGCCCCATTCCGTTTGATTTCACAGCTTATCAGGTGCAGCGCATACCTTTTTGTGAGTACAGTGTACTCTTTTCGAGCACTTTGACACTTCATATCTATGTTTCGGTTTCACGTTGTACCCCCCACAAGCCGTTCGGCATGATGTCTAACGTTTCGCATCACATTGAGCATTCTTGAAAAATCTCCAAGCATCGTGGAGCGAAGCGTCGGACGTGATTCTGAACAACATATGCTACAACCCAAACGGCTGTACAATTACGAAAACCTATGCAGCAGTATTTACATTTAATATATGCATACTTACGAACTATAAAGATTCATACGCAGATATTTATCTACACAAGTTTGATGCAATGCAGTGCCAACATTAAACGGCACGTATTGCTCCTTTGCTGATATTTTAGACATTATAGGCACCAAATGAGAATAACTTTATGAATTACGATATATAACCACGGATATAATTTTACACATCGCTTCCCTCACAAATGGAAGGTTGCATGTTCAAACCTAATTGAATTTGCAAAAGTCGACCTGGGTTGATAAAAATGAATTACAACTTTTAGAAAAGTCAACATTTATCCTCCTACGAAGAGAATGGTTTCAGCTTTAGACATGTGGAATTCCACCACTGTCTCGTCGTCACAGAATATGACATAATTGGTACCCCATTGCCACATTTGAACGTCTATGAATTTTTTTCTCCCATCAGTGTATCCAAGCGGCGCCAGCGCGTGGTTCACACAATATGGGTGGTCCCGTACCAAACTGTGATGCACTCGCTTTACATGAGATTTGAATCTGGCTTGGGGTCAAGCAGAGCCAGTGGTGGGGGGTTACTTATGACACATTCATTGCATGTGAAATCAGCGCTGCATGGGGACGCCGCGTAATCTATAAGGCTACTCGGCTCTTTCGTTGCCTGTCACGTCAGTGGCTTTTGCAGTGGAAAATAAACACGACGCCTCCTGAATCGCAACCGGGCTGGCTTGGCACGGCCCTGGCGAGGCTCACTTGTGCAGTGGTAAAAACATGGAGACACTTTGAGTCCTATTTATGCAAAGTTGGTTTTCACACCTTTTTTCGAATGGAGGTGACAGTCACACGCAAAGTGTGACTGACGCAATGCCACAACGATGGCTGTGTGCTATATCCTGACCATGTTTAGCCATGTGCATCAGTAGAGTGGCTTTGGTTTGATGTGCAATCGACCACACGATGATTGAATATTCGTGCACTGTGTCCGATTGTATGTGAAAAATTACCATCATTCCTCCAAAATTGGTGGAATTACGCAAAAGTTGCTACATGAGTAGGGCCCTTCCACTTTGATATCCACGAAAAAATAGGCTATAAACTTGAGTAAATATGCAATGTAAGCTTCAAATATGAACAAAGGCTCAGCAAAATAAATGTGTATGTAAGCGCAAATGAATGCATCTATACAGAACTGCCCACCCATGACTGCAAGGTCAAATGGGCGTGGTGTATGTTTTATGGGATACATTTAAATGGCAGAAAAATAAAACATTCACTTTAAACAAACGCATATTTGTATGCGTTATGCCTCATCATGTCAAGAATGTGGCTGTTCACTTTCGCAAAAGCAAGACCTTGTGTACCACTGGGTGAGTGGGGAGTAAACTGTTGGGAGTTTAGACGACATACGCACGTGCGCTTATGTGGTGCATCTACCATCTCGTTTTCAATACCTGGACTCGTGGTGCACAACACCAGACGGAAGACGGCCTTGGCGTGTGTCTCTACGAGGCAGAATCGGCATTCGAAAAATAACGGTGGGCGAGCATGAGGCTGTCTTCGCTGGTAACTGCCCCTACAGCTTACCGGGCTTAATTGGACACGTCTGACTTTTTATTTATTTATGTGCAGACAACTCATTTTTGTATTCCATGCTTCTTTCGCTAAACTAAAAATAAGGACATATTTTCGTTTGTGTAATCACAACTATTATTTGATTATTAACTTGCTCTGCATTCCTTTTTTTTGGTGTCAAATTACCTTCATAGAAACCAATTTTTTCAATAATCACCTTGCTAATATTACAATCATAATGTTTGTGTGCCGACAAATTATATGTATGTTCCTTGCTTCTTCCACTAAACTCATGTACATAGAAAGTGTATTTAAGTCGATGTGTGTGTCTGTCTTTTTCGCCCGGGCAACGCCGGGTACTTACCGCTAGTATATTATATAACAATACACAATGAATCTGTTCCCTTAAATGTGAAAGTTCAGAGCTCGGGTGAAGTAAGCATCCATGGTCCTGCTCTGTGGAAATTCTGCATCTCAATTGCTGCTTTGGGGATCTGGCTGCTACTGCTCTGTTTGACGTCAGCACAAACGTACGCACGTGCATCGGAATGCATTTCTTGACTGGGGCTGAGGTTAACAGGGGACAACGACGCTATTGGAATCGGATGACAAAACTGCACCGTATTAACACTGCAAATATTGTTTTATTTTTCAAATTTACACACACACACTTCATTTCGCGTTTGTCCTCGTGTGTCTTTTCGAGACACAGGGCTGCCGATGCGAATATGCAAATAATTGAATTAGATTCGAGGGACATTGAACGGTAATAAGTAAAAACAAATATCAATGTGAATTTGGAGAAAAGTCTAACTAATAAGGTGGGTGATTGATAGCTTTCTCTTCGATTACATTCATTCACGACGCGCCGTTTGGTTCCAGTTCATACCAGTTTACTGCTGCCACAAAGAGCCCTTTGAAGATCACAACGTGCCACGCGGGGCCACGCGTGCGCGCACGTTCACACTCGCGCGCGCCCGCTGAGACGCATGCACCACTCTCATTCGCGCCAGCGTGAGCCATCAGAATTCCCGCTAGTACAACTATCACTGCCAAGCAGACACACACACACGGAGGGCTTCCAGAAAGAAAAAAAAACCATAATCGGGAAAGGGCTGGACGGGAGGGGAAAAACATAGCAAGGAAGGTAAGAGGCGGGGCATTGGTTCCTAAGCAACGGTGTCCATGGTAACGTATAACAGGATGAACGGGGGTGTGGAGGGGGCGGTTGGGAGGTACCGAGTTGGAGGAATGGGGCGGAGGGAGGAAAAAGGAAGAGAGAGAGAGAGTGGGCAGAATGAGCTGTCGTTGCCATGGCGTTAGCTGGAGGGATGGGAGGGAGGGGGTATGTAACCGTGGCGACGGGCGTGAGAATTCACGGGAGACTCCAACCAGCGCTGATCTCCATGTTGGTGTAAAAAAAAGAGAGCCCCGAAGCTACCCAGGAAAAAAAATAAGGGGACGGGGGTAGGAGCAAAAAACATTCAGAAAAAAAACTAGCGGCGTCGTCGTCAGCCGGTGCATTTACTCCTAAAAAACCCCCCGCTTGGTGTCAACGGATATAAATATATATATTTAGAGGGGTGGGAGGTAGAGATATTGTTAGTGTATAGCAGGTTGAGCGTTGTTCATTTATTTGTTTATTTATTTATCTATCTAGCTCGGAATTGATTATTTATTTATGTAATATACTGACAACATTCCGACCATGGTGCGCACTGGGAGTGAATGACAGTGCTTCCGTGGCATTCTGGATGGATGGCTGTAGGTGAGAAACCAACAAAAAAATCTTACCTCTTTTCTTTAAATACGCGGCTCGCGCAAATTACCAAAACCGGGGGTTCATTATGTGCCCGCCCGGTTTGTGTGTTTTTTTCCTTCCTTTATCTCAGTATCATGCGAGCGGCACGTGTGGTTTGTGTGTGTGTATTTTTGTTGTTGTGTTATGCGTGCCCTACATTATGAAATGTCGTTTTGCGCGCACGTTTGCATGGACGAGTGTACCGTTCGAGACACAGCCCCGTTGCTTGTGCCTCTCTGTTTTGTGTTGCCGTATCCTTACGCTGGCGTTGTTAATTTAGAGCGGACCTATACGGTTTGTTGTTGTTGTTGATCTTCTGCTGCTGAACGGAAGTGTGAATTGGAGGGGGGGAATAAAAAGATCAATAAGAGGTGGCCAGTGGGTGACTAAAAACGACACAAAGGACATGTTGCATAGTGGTGTCGCATGCAGGGACAATGTAACGTCGTCCCACCACATTGCAGTAGGTGCATGGTTGTCTAACAACGAGATGGGTGATGTACCGTGCTTACATGTGAGCGACACAATGATTCCTTAACGTTTCATCTCCTGCATTTGGACGCACAATATATAATTGTTATTACATTTGGTGTTCCTTTCCTTTCATATATTATTAATTATCGGACTAATGCATATATATAACGTTTGCTCAATAGCACTTCATTCTGCGTACACACATGCTATGTGATGAACTGCTCCAGTGGCAACCATTCATTAAACTCGAGCGCGGAATAACACATTAGTCGGACATTAGACAACAACAACACCACGTAAGAGGTGCATTGCATTCCCTGGAGGGAGGAAAGAAGTTGCAAGAGGGAACGAGTCAATTTCGTGCGATTAAATGGACACCGCAGTGTTGGTTCACGTTGGAGCCACACGTCTCCCTTTCATCTATAAATTGCATTCGTTCTGCTATGTAAAATGTTACTTTCTCCCCGTCGTATCTGTGCTTGTTCATCGCATGTGGTTGTAATTAGAAGGAAGTTAAGAGCTTCTACAACCATGTACATGGAGCAATTAGAAACCCACAATGAGTTGTGTGTGTTAGACTATACAAGAGTGCACTGGCCTGGAAGTGTGTGTGTTTCTTCATAAACACAGTGATTAAATATGCATGATCACTGCGGTTATTGTAAGAGTAGTATAATTGTAAAATGTAACCATTCTCTACGACCGTAAAGATGCATTTAACACTCTATTTGAGGTGAAGCTGATCGTCATGAACTGAGAGCTGTGTCACTTAAAGTGCAACGTTGCTTAGTTGAAATAAAATTAATTTGGTATATGATATACTATACAACTGTGCGGGCTTTTGCTATTTCGGATGTGGACTTTAAATAAAGGGTTTTCTCGCCTGATTTTAAGCTCCAAAGAACAACAGTTACTAACAAGCCACCGGATTGATTGCTTTCATCAGTCACAGCCCTAATTAAATGACTTTTAGGGTGTCTGACCATTCTAAACCCATGTCTCGTAGGGTCAGGACATCGGGGTATTGGGAAAACACTTCCATTTATTTCATAAATCTTTTCGGACACTTGAACAGCCATCAGTATCTATATCTTTTGGAAATAGGGAATGACAGTCCCTTGTAGCTTAATTCACATGATGTTAAATTAGGCTGTGTTTAATTTCTTGGAACCAGCTGTGTGGTCTTTTCTACATGTGTGTTCGCCAATCACTGTGGAACCTTAGGCATCTTAGGCCCTATACATTTACAATATTAGTTGACAAAATACCTATATCTTCTTGTTCTTTCGGTAAAGTCACGTAGAAGGGAAATAATAAAATAATAAAAATAAAACAATAAAATAATTCTCACGACGTTTCGGCCACAACGCAAGCAACCATCCTCAGGTGAAGAACAGGTCCAACCCAGCTTAAATATACGCTGCCAAGCGTGGTGGTGTTCATTCAGACACTGTCTTTCCGACAGACCTGTTCTTCACCTGAGGACGGCTGCTTGCGTTGTGGCCGAAACATCGTGAGAATTATTTTATTATGTTTTATTTTATTATTTTATTATTTACCTTCTACGTGACTTTACCGAAAGAACCAAGAAGATGAATCCCTGCAGTCACGAAAGCTTTAAATCGAAAAATACCTATAATTTAAATCGGCAGCAATATAATCAGAAATACTCTAGAACCACGCATCTAGCAAATTATATTGTGTCCAATGAATATGTTTACACGTATGACATAATATTATAACCATACATTGCAATTTTGTTGTTGTGTATATTTGTGTAGAGTATGTTTGTTAGACTATCATTCCTTCAGAGTCACTGACATATCAGCACAGTACCATTTTGTGCACAGCCATTAGTGTTATTCCTACAGGGGGGCTGGCCCCGTCATAGGCATGTGGAAAGCACCCCACTGGCTCAGCACCACCAATGGACATGAGAGCCATGCAGTTGCTCGTTTGAGCAGGAAGAAAATGTGATTATCGACTTGAGTATGCTCATAATATCACGGTCAGAATGTATTTTACAATTGTCTATGATGCAGTTAGAGGTAACATGCATTTGTATGCTATTTATAACATTGTATTGCAATGTTTGTAGCGAATGGGCAGGATTTGGCACACACTGTACCTGATTGACAAACGTGAATTGGTAAAGTTGAAAGCCAAAAGCCCCAGTGAGAATAAGCGTTTGCTGATGGCAGAAATGGCCATCTCTGCCAGTAAAAAAAAGAATGTCTCTATATCAACGTGAAATGTTTATACTGATAGCCATTTAATCCACTTATCATTGCTCTGGTCCACTTAGCATCACTGAAAAAAAAACCTTGAGTTATTGTCCCCAGCGAAGTAAATGTTGGTTTACATTCAAGAATAGCAGACTTGGCATATTACTGTGACACTTAGTTTATGTGTACCTGAGCAACAAACCCGATGGAGTATCACAATTTTTCCTGGCAAACATTGTAGGTGAATAACATACTGCAGCGATGGTGAGCAAGCTGTTGGACAAGCATCTTTCCATGTCAAGCCATCCCTCCAATTCTTGTAAATTGGATAACAGGCATGAGATAAAGGGACCGCGTATGTGATTTTCAAGGCTTGGGTGTTTTCATCCCCAGTTTAATATGTGTGTCTTGCTGTGTACGTTTGATTCCTGGTGCACCGTGGACATTAATGCTGTGTAATATTTGAACCGATGGTTGGTGTTCCCAAGGTCAACTTAGCCTACGATAAGTATGGTTGTATGTATGTTGGTATGGGCTTGTTTATACGTACAGTATCTTATATAATATCCCAGTTAGGGAGTGACCCAGACCATCATCCCTCAAGAGTAAATATTAAATTCCCTGAAGATTGGTAGTCATATAGATAGACTGGTCTCCACCATAAAAATGTGGAATGGATTATCTTTTTTCAGTCTTCTAAAAAAATGAGCACTGTCCAGTGATCAATTGGGAATTCGTTTTGAATGTCTTTTATAAGTGGTAGGTCCAGTAGTTTGTGTGTAACTCTATAATTCCTTGGCCTGGGTTTCATTTACACCAAAGTACACCAGTGTCTGGACCTCATTTAGGTTGATTTAGCTTAAAACCGAGAATATGGGTCTGATACAATGTGTAAACATGCTCACTGCTTTAAAAGTCAAAGGTGACCAAAGAGTACTCTGAACAAGGGGTGATCGTCACACAAGGGCATGCCACCACACCTTACCATTGCTTCATTCCACCTTGATTATCAACTTCTGGGTGTCAATACATCTGTCTTTGTGATCTGCTCTGCTCTATTCTACACATGCCCCACCGATTGCAATAATTTTTACTGATTGAATCTACAACACATTGTTGCTATGTTATATTAACACCCCTACCGTGTTTCACCTTATCTTTGCCCAAAACACAACTCCCCTTCATATTTCATTATTGCCAATGTGAGTGCTCAATACTTCGTTTTGTTCCAGCAGTATGTACAGATTGGTGCATTGTACCTGGGTACGTGCATGCTATTGGTGGCATAGTGATTACGGGGGTCAGCAATCAATATACACGGCTTTTCAATCCGAAATTCAAGTCAGATTCCTGTATTTGAAACTGCTGCATGACAATATATGTCTGAGAAAGTGTTGCGTTTTCTGATGTAAAAAAAAGCAAATGCCATATATATCCAGCATTGTAGCTCCAAGTCAAATGCCAACAGAGAATAAAACATTACTGCAAATACGTTGCCATATTTACCATATCTTATTCATTATTGCGTTTTAAACTAAGGATACTGATCAAAAGTAACTATTTAAAAAATGTCGACTAACTGTTCAAAACTCCAGGTTGTGTACCGTATGTGAATACTCTAGCGATTTACCGTGGTCCCACGTGTGTATTAATACAAACAGCTGCGTTAATGCGTATCCATTCTCTCTCAGGAGTTTGGTGATGTCTTGCAAGCAAGCCTGCAGACGATTTATCCCCCTCGCGAACCAATAAATCGTCCCAATTCAGGGTCACAATTCGGTTTTAATCTATACCTTTGATTAACAACGGTGCATTGTACCACCTCTAGTGGCTGCAGGAGTCATGTGAGCCAATTTAAAGCATACAAATAAATCCGCTTCTGTCCACTCTGTCCCGCAGTTTGTCGATTGGTGGGTACAGTGCAGGTATTACCCAGCTCTTCCAAGATATCTGGCCGTCTAGAGGGGCTCTCTAGACCCTTCCACCGGCAGTAGTGTAAGCAAGGAATTGCAGAGCTAAACTTTTACCAAAACGATCGAATATTTCTCACGAATGCAATTTGATGCATATGTCATGAGAATGAGAATACATTTTAATCCACGAATCAATACGTCATTACACCCCTTATAACCTAAACTATTGTTGATCCTGAGGTAGGGATGGAAATTCCATATACTTGTGACAGACACCCTTACCCATAGAGAACCAACTCCAGTCTCAGGACAAAAAGTAATATTAATTTCTTGAAAAGAACAGCCTAAACACGAATCCTTAGTGAATCACTCCACTCTTGGAAAAGGAGAGATTGACACTCTTTCACCAAAAAAGTATGGTTTAAATAAATATTTTCCAGCATGTGAATTTAATTTATATTTTGACAGACCAAGACATAATTTACAGATTGTGTGCAGCAGATTAATGTGACACCGTTTCTATATGGCGCAGTGCATAAAATATACGCACATATACCATTACACAACAAAGTTGCTGCTCAGACCCGCAACAGTACCTCCTTTGGGACCCATGACACAGTCCATGAATTATATCCCTACGTCCCTAATAACAGTTGTGCCTGTGGACACTTATCATGGTGGTTTCCCTACTCTTGGTGGCCCTGTGGGGTCCAGTCTCTCGTCTGGTAACCACGACAGAGAACTCATGTCAGTTTGTCATGTAGGGGCTATCGATATTTACGATCCTATTTTCCAGTGGCGATCCATCTAGCAGTGGTTGAACATGGATGATGATGATGGCAGTAGTTGCACACACAAATTGGAGTATCAGTGGAAGTACAAATGTATATTGTAAAGAATGGTGGGAATTCATCGTAAGCCTGTAACAGTCTAATGACACATAAATGAGCACAATTATTATTGTTAACACACCCTTTCTGCTGAGTTAACACAACAGTGTTCAAACTCATGCAACAGGTGGCTCCCGTGATGTCAACTTAAACTTTCAAATCAGACTTTTTTCTGCAGTTCAATAAATGTATGCATTTGTGTAAGATATTAAATATATATACAAACTACAGCGGGGCATTGGATGATTGAGATGAGATGTGATGCAGGGGCTCTTAGATGCTCGGAGCATTTAAGTACCAATATATGCAAATTCTTATATTAATACACATACATAAAACTTGTGGAACTTTGTATGCTAATAGATGCATTTTATAGATCAACTGGACATATCAAAATAACATCGAATTTTCATTATTTTCAGAGCACCATATTATGCTAAGAGACAGTCTGTTTGATAGATTCCTCTGCTATAGAGATTTACCATTACCTGAAATTAATAATCATAGCCCTGTGTCGATCCACTGCTGGATGACGGCCTCCACGTTGGTCAGTGCTGGTTGCTCAAGCAGGACCGATGACTGGTTCAGATATTACTTGCCACTGATGTTAACCGTGGCTGAGTATCGAGCTTAGGTTTGTTCAGTACATTGCGCAGTGCTTCAGTACTCTACTGCTCCCCAGTCGCCCGGAATTTAGATTCGTTCGTGGTAATTACCCAATAGAGATGTGTATTCAATCTCCACTTGCATGTGTAGTAACTGTGACTGTCACTGTGGTGCCGGGCTTACGAAGCCACAGCAGATAATGTGTTGGCATTATTGTTCGCCCACTTACTGGGTGTAGTACCAGCCCTAGCGGGCTTGGGTGAGCGCTGATCAGCGCAGGAGGCACCACGTAGAGTGTGCGTGCGGGCTCCCGGTGAGGGAGCGAGAGGGAGTATCAGCCAGCCAGGGTTACGTTGGGCATGATATGCTGGTTGACCTGCCGACATGTGACCGGGTGATATTGGAGGGGGGCCACCGGTGTACATGGGCCACTGGGCGGTCACGTGGTATAAAAGAGCTATCGGGAGCCTTTGTAAAAGAGCTCGAGAGATCTAGAAGGTGGGCGGGGCGAGGGGCGGAGACAGCCCCAGCCCAGGCCTTATATAACGGGGCCCCGTGAGGGGCTCGGGGTTCTTCGGGTTGTTGGTGAAGAAGAGCCACGTCGGGTAAAATAAGCCTCTAGCCACGTGGTCCGGGACCCAGCTTGTGGTCCGGGCCAGGATAGCGAATCGTGTCTAGTTCTTTCATAGTGTGGCTAGATGTGCATTCAACACCCAAGTGTAGGTTGTGTTATGTCATGTTGAGTTGGTGCAATAAATAGTGTTGCTCCCAAGACAACGTCTGCGACTCAGTTGGACTCACTACACATGTGTTCCTTACGCCAGAAAAACCAAAGAAGACACGTGTTAACTTTTCTACATGGAGCCACGTGACAGCAATTTTTTCATATTACAGATGTAATGGGTTCAATTATTCGCATACTTGAACTTGGAGGCAAACATGTTTTATTCTACTAACATCACAGTAACTCTTAATAACATAGGGTGGTGAACCACCGCTCCTATACTAACTATATACACTTGGGCGGGAGATGGCTATTTACACACTGAATGGGACAACTACTAAATCGGACCAGGACAGCCAACACACTGCCTGGTCCACGTGCGCAAAGACCGGAGACTGAAGACCACGAGGACGGAGGTTTGTTCCCAGAGATTAATAACCCAAATCCCCACCCGGGGCTCGGCTTTTATCCGCTGTGGCGTGGCCAGGCCCCGCCCTTGGCCACGCTCCTTTTCCAGATCCTTCTCGACGGTTCAGGACACACATCACATGTTCCTCTCACCTCCTTGTAACCATCTCATCCGGTCACGTGCCTCCTCGGGTTTACTCAGCCTCTTCCCTGGTATGCACACTCTGGTGCCAGGGAGAGGCTCCGCACATACAGTACCACTCACACGGTACTATCGCTATACTATAGTGCCATCATCAATGGCACTACACAGAGCATCAAGAGGCAAGAAGCTGAGCCAAATGTTCTGCAGACTCACCTGTCATATGTGCGTGTTTTATATGAGTGGTGTGCCTTGATGTGGGTTCGTAAATGTTAAAACATGCCTTATTTGAAGTTAAAATATATCGCCAAGACTTCTAATTTTGCAATGCAGCAAAAAGGAACTTTGCGCAACGTCAGTCACATTGGAATGAAGAATCGGTTGTTATTTTTTTTGCAGGTGTAGTGGCGTGACACTGTATTACATCAGCAATTGTTGAGTGAGCAGCTCGCAATCAGAAGGTTGTCATTTCAAATCCTAGTGGGGAATTCTTCTTCGTTGTGTCTCCTGTCCAACCTCTATGGTATTTTCCCAATAATCTGCACAGGCCACCGCTTCTGGTTTTAGCATTGAGGAGGGCATTATGGTGTTGCAGTGCAACTCAAGAGATGATCCATGGTTTGCTTCTCCTGACCAGGACAGTTGGGAATTGACACCGCCCATCATCCCTCCGGGATTAATAAAATGGGTACCAATGTTGTGGTAAGTAAACAGTGGCTGTCCTTTGGATAGACTTGCCCCCATCATAGAAACGTGAAATATTCTGGCTCAGGGCTGTAAAGGAGAGTTGAACTCCACCTCAATGCTCAAGTGAGAAATAAATAACTTGTTTTGAATTGGTGCAGCGATGAATTTGGTTTTGTGAGTGGGCATTCATTTTGCAAAGTAAAAAGGTAATTATACGTGCATAGCTGACCAGTTTCAAAATGTAATTGTTATGCATGTGCACCATGAAAAGTGCTTATGGATGTTCTGATTAGGAGTTATTAGACGTTTGTGTAGCATCTGAAGAATTGTTCAATGATAAATTAATGCCCTTGTGCAACACAGTGCATAAATGCAACCTGATTTATGGCATTAATAAATAAAATCTAATCGACTATGAAAATACAATGCTTTCATATGATTGCATGTGAGGCGTTGTTATTATTTTTGCAGATTTACAAAGCACTGTACGCATTTCCAATTAGAAGGAATGTTGTATGAGAGTTGCTTATTTCCCAAACAAGTATGCACGGAATACCAGACAAATGAAATCTGTCTTTCCTCTTGATTGTCTGTCAGATCCCAAATGCGGCACGCAAATAGATGGCGCATTCCTTGTGAAATGAAATCCTTCATGGCCTTGCTCCGCCGACCTCCCTGATGAAATTCCTCCCTTCCCACCCTGATTCTTTCTCAACCAAAATGACACGTCCTTTTCTTGTCTGCGAGCGTGTGTGTGTGAGTGTGCCACATATCCACGATTCCCCATCTACACCACTGCCTTCCTTTCTCTGTCCCTTTGTAAGATACGAAGCAATCGTTTTAACATTATTCACTTCACCTATGTGAAGAAAATAAGAGGAGCGTTAGATACCATTGGGGTAACTATACATGGATGAGCGTGTATCATTGTGTATGTGTCTGTAGCGAGTAGTGCCATAGTTATAATAGGGTTTTCCCCCTTCTGGCAATAAAACAGGTGTTAAGATGTTAAATACCAAACTGAAACCTTTGCAAGGAATCACGTCTGCATTTACCACATATACTTGTGAACATGCAAAAATGTATGTGCATTGTCTTTGAAACTGATTGGTCTACACAATAGACAGCTTTCTGTAGAGCCTAGTCTCAAACAGATTAGACCAGAGGACGCCAAAAGGCGATCATCACAAAGATAACGCACTATCAGGACATTGAGAGCTCATGATTCCTTGCAAAGGTTTCAGTTTGGTGTTTTAACATCTTAACACCTGTTTTATTGCCAGAAAGGGGAAAACCCTATTATCATAATGTAATACTGGCAAAGGAGGTATCATGATAGTGGCATAGTGGTTAGCATCTTGCACAAAAATCCCAACCAACCCTGTTTTGCTTCCTAGATGTTTTATACCGCATCAGTAACAAGTAGTATTTTACCTGAGCTTGGTCATTCCCTAGGTTGACTCAGCCTTAAATCAGTACCTGGAATATGTGTGTGTGATATCAGCATTTTGCAACCAAAGTTAGGGGAGTGTGAGCATCGCCGCACCACCCCTTCATGTGACACGCAGGCCACTAACAGCACTCTCCCATTCAAGATCGAAGGATTGGTGCTGCATCAATCATTGCCCTTATGTACATATCTCATATGCACATGCGCAGCATTGTGGTAATGTTTTTATTTTCTTATTCACCAGGTTGACTTAATTATGTTTTCCCTTGTTACGTGAAGGGCCTCTTATATCTGTCGCATATAAAACCAAATATTTATGCATTTTAAATATATTGTAGACATACGGTACAGTGAGGCAAAAAAGTATTTGATCCCCTGCTGATTTTGTACGTTTGCCCACTGACAAAGAAATGATCACTATAATTTTAATAGTTGGTTTATTTGAACAGTGGGAGACAGAATAACAACAACAAAATCCAGAAAAACGCATGTCAAAAATGTTAAAATTGATTTGCATTTTAATGAGGGAAATAAGTATTTGACCCCCTCTCAATCAGAAAGATTTCTGGCTTCCAGGTGTCTTTTATACAGGTAACGAGCTGAGATTAGGAGCACACTCTTAAAGGGAGTGCTCCTAATCTCAGCTTGTTACCTGTATAAAAGACACCTGTTCACAGAAGCAATCAATCAATCAGATTCCAAACTCTCCACCATGGCCAAGACCAAAGAGCTCTCCAAGGATGTCAGGGACAAGATTGTAGACCTACACAAGGCTGGAATGGGCTACAAGACCATCGCCAAGCAGCTTGGTGAGAAGGTGACAACAGTTGGTGCAATTATTGGCTATTGAAGAAACACAAAAGAACTGTCAATCTCCCTCGGCCTAGGGCTCCATGCAAGATCTCACCTCGTGGAGTTGCAATGATCATGAGAACGGTGAGGAATCAGCCCAGAATTACACAGGAGGATCTTGTCAATGATCTCAAGGCAGCTGGGACCATAGTCACCAAGAAAACAGTTGGTAACACACTACGCCGTGAAGGACTGAAATCCTGCAGCGCTCGCAAGGTCCCCCTGCTCAAGAAAGCACATATACATGCCGTCTGAAGTTTGCCAATGAACATCTGAATGATTCAGAGGACAACTCGGCCCTCCTGGTGTTTGGAGGAGGAGGAATGCTGCCTATGACCCCAAGAACACCATCCCCACCGTCAAACATGGAAGTGGAAACATTACGCTTTGGGGGTGTTTTTCTGCTAAGGGTACAGGACAACTTCACCGCATCAAAGGGACAATGGACAGGGCCATGTACCGTCAAATCTTGGCGTGAGAACCTCTTTCCCTCAGCCAGGGCATTGAAAATGGGTCGTGGATGGGTATTCCAGCATGACAATGACCCAAAACACACGGCCAAGGCAACAAAGGAGTGGCTCAAGAAGAAGCACATTAAGATCAGTCCCCAGTCTCCAGACCTTAATCCCGTAGAAAATCTGTGGAGGGAGCTGAAGGTTCGAGTTGCCAAACGTCAGCCTCGAAACCTTAATGACTTGGAGAAGATCTGCAAAGAGGAGTGGGATAAAATCCCTCCTGAGATGTGTGCAAACCTGGTGGCCAACTACAAGAAACGTCTGACCTCTGTGATTGCCAACAAGGGTTTTGCCACCAAGTACTAAGTCAGGTTTTGCAGAGGGGTCAAATACTTATTTCCCTCATTAAAATGCAAATCAATTTATAACATTTTTGACATGCGTTTTTCTGGATTTTTTTGTTGTCATTCTGTTTCTCACTGTTCAAATAAACCTACCATTAAAATTATAGACTGATCATTTCTTTGTCAGTGGACAAACGTACACAATCAGCAGGGGATCAAATACTTTTTTCCCACACTGTAGGGTGTACAACTCATCTAGATCAGTTTTGAGTGATATAAATATATTATCCTGCGTGTGAGTGTGCAAGAAATATGTGCGCACATTGTAAACAGTTCGCAATCGTTTGTTCATGTGTTCGCGTTGATCTAGGGTTTCCTCGAGGCTGACTCAGCCTTAAATGGGTAGGCCGTGCTGTGTGATACACGAGCGCTGAGACAACAAATGTTACCAAGTGTGGTTCAGACAACCCCCCCCCCCCCCACCATGTGCCATGCTGGCCATATGATCTATCGGGCTAGATGATATATATATTTGTTTTTTATTTTGCAATGTCTTGCACATAGGCGGGTACATGAGCACATTGGATATTGCACTATTCATTCACTACAGCACCAGTGTCCCGGTTTGGCATGGACAGTCCTAATTTTAGTAGTTCTGTCCTGGCATCCACAAGCTTTTTGTGAAATCTTGATTTAAAGCTTTCGTGTGAAAATTAGTAAGGTCATGCTTGGCGTTCTGGTTTCACGCATGACTCATGACGTGGAGAAACAATGGCTGGGATACCTGTGGAGTGAGTCGGGCTTTGCAGTGGAACTGGAAGATGGAACCAATTTCGGAAAAAAGGAGGAGAGGAAGGCCACTCACTGGGTGAATGTGGGGCGAGTGTAGAGTGGGCGTGGCTATGTAAAAATGGGTGTGGCTGATCTAGTGGCTTCCCAAAAACGCCATGTGACTCAGTTAAGAATTTTTTTTCTAGCCTTATTCACTGGCCATGCACAAATATCAGTGAAAATTGTTATACGATATGTCTTGGGATTTCTCTAGAATGACGTAGTCTCGTGTATTGTGTTCAACATGGATTCTGGGGTGACAAGGGAACCCAGGGTATGAAATTGTGAACCTCACCACTTATCACTCACTATCAGCACATGTCCCAAGAGTTTATCAGGTTCATTGAGAGTCTTTTTATATGGTACAGTCATTGTATTATGTATTGGCTGCAAATTAAAATGATAAATAATGACAAAAAAGTATTCCTCAATAAAAAATGTAAAACGCTAAAGTTAACTCACGTTGCATTTGCTTAGATCTTTCGAAGTGAGCAGAACACGAGGTTAAGATGAATAAGTTTTACTTGAATGTCTAACCATCTCTAGCGCGCACCAAACTTTCCATGATCAAAAATGAGGATTGCCTGCCAACATTCATGAATCATATTTCATGAAGACCCAGTTAAAGGCAAAGGTAAACCTTTTACACAGCACTCGCAATGCTCCAGGAAGAGAGCCAACCCCTTAAGAAGAGAGTTAGCCTAACTCTGCAACGCAGTCAAGATAGGTTTGAAAATATTTCATACATTACCCTATCATACACAATCCGCCAACAAACTTACTGGGCTGTGCCTACTCAATACCTTGCAGTGAACAGGAACAAAGCTGGTTGAAAAATAGCATGCACGAAGTGAAAAGTGATTATACTGAGTCAAACCCCGTGCTCTTCTATTTAAATTCCAGTGTAGTATTTCGCCAAAAAAAAACTATTTAATCATTCAACATTGTGGAACCCGATTAAATGCATTCCAAAGAACACGTCATTATCCGATAGCCTTTGCAAGACCATAACTCAAGGCAGGAGTGAACACGAAATCCACCTCTCAGTAATGTGCAGGCAATTATAGTGAAAGTCAGTCATTGTCCACAGTGTCACGTTTTCTTGCAAAACGCTCATTAAAATGTCGTACACAAGTGCTTGTGTTTTTCGTCTTGCGTAAAGTGAAAAAGAGTCTCTGCGCAATACAATGAATCCACGTATTTATCAAATGAACAAGTGCCCCGTCCAATTCAGTTTGGTGGCCATTTTGAAGAAATGTAACCCAGACAGATCTGGGTTCATACACATTGTGTATTAGTTATTACACTGCATTTTAAGACAGCTGAGGTGGCGCAGAGTGCTGAGTCAGCAACGCTGATCGCCTGGGTTTGAGTCTTGGGAGTGGGTCATGATTAATCCGCAAGAGAAGCGCGTTTCGGGTCTCAGCACGGCCATCAATGGCTGTATACAAAAACCACGGTAGGCACATTTGTTTAATTAAACTTAATTTTGCAATGGGTTTTTGGCGAAATCTCACTGAAGAACGCGTAGAGCAAATGTCGAAGTCCACTTCCTTCCTGTGCGAATGAGGACAAAAAATGCACTTCTGTGGGCCGTTATGTGGGATTTCCATGTGCCTTCTGCCTTTCATGACATGACACCAATAACACAATTAAATCACACTGTGATAAAGGCAAACATTATTTGTAAAGAGATGAAAAAATAAATTTTTTAAGAAGAAGATTCATCTCGTTGAATTGCTCTTTGGTGTGTATTGTAAAATCCTTAAATTAAACCACCATTACATGTAATTGTGAGTGTAACTGTTCTGCCTTTCTAGATATGTAATTCAAAATGTTATACCACATATAATGCATTCATCCAAATTAAAATGCGCTGCTCAGACCCATTTCCGTTTTTGTGTAGATGCCCGAGATGAATGCTCTAGTTTTGAGTTTGTTTCCATGACCCTATATGAACAGCAATTTCATATTCTTCTCTCCCCTTTCAGAATATATGTTGTCGGAATGTCAGATTAGTATCGTGCCGTGAAACGCAATATAAGGTGAGGCACACGGAATTTAATCGTGACTTTGTATTGTTGTGTTCAAAGCATGCATTGCACACGCCATTGCAATATCCAGTTGTGTCATTTCATTAATATCCAGCTCACAGATCTGGTACTTTAATACCTACAGGGAATTCAAATATAAAGCATTAACCTTGATATTTTAAGACCGATTTCTACATATCATACATTCATACGATTAAACAAAGAGGTAGCATGTCCTTTAGTAATCCTGATAATGTGCTTTCCAGAGTATGCTTTCCAGTGCTTGTTATATTTGTTTAGTAGCACTCATTGAATATTACACCGTAGCTATATGTATTGCCAGATAGTGGATTTTAGGTTAGAAAACACAATCAACCATGGCCCTCTAGCTGTTTATGCAGATTAGTTTTTCGTTAATATTGTCGCACTAAACACTGGAGGTCATAACGCTGACTGCTCATCTGACATAATGTTTGCCAATGGGAGTGTGGGTAGAAAATCATGGCAACAATTTGCCTTGACTAAAAAAAACAAATGATGGAGATCATTGAGCACAGTCAACGCCAGACCAGCATTAGAATGCCGACGTTCAAGTGGTTGTGAGTGCGGTAGTCTCGCCGTGACACCACCCAGTTTGATTGTGTTGCGTGATTTTTACTTGTCTTATTTGTGACGAAAGGCATCTGCATACGCACGCGCTGATAAGCGGTGGTGCAGCATATGAACCAGGCGACCCGAGGTCGATCCCCAGTCACGACCAACTTCAGTGGCGAATATTATAACTGGTTCTGGACCTCCCCTAGATCAACTCGGCTGAAAATGAGTAACAGGGTGCAGTGGGTAAACGTCGGCCCTTCGGTGGTGCTGGCCACACAACCGTCGGTCGGCCTGCATAGGAGCTTGCTAACTGCACTTGCCCTAACAGCCTGTTAATAGGCTATAGGGGGGATGTTTGTGCGTGGCACAAGTGTTATTTTGGACTTGCAATAATGAAACAAAGACTGCTGGGCAATGTTGACAATGCTGCCATGTTGAATATAACGTGTCAAAAAGCATTGATTGGAAAGGCCCATACCCCAGCGTTATTTCTTCAACGTCAAGAGAGCAGACACATGCGCACACATGCACATTTGTCGAATGATACAATCCATTGCTGTACCCTTGTACGGTGCATAAATGGGATGCTGGCGTGGTTTAACCATCTCTCAGTGCGGTAGTTGAAACAACGGTGAAAGCGTATTCAATCCCTCCCGCCTCTGCTCACCAAGCGGTATGAATGTGGTGCACCAGACTTAGTTATTGGTGGGGTAAAGTGTGGGCATATCTACCTCTTCTAAATGCCTAATCAGCGTGGCAGGGTCCCTCAATAACATCACGAGTGGCTTTCTAGAGTTTGCTCGAACGGAAGCCCTTCTGCCAGCAGTGGCATGAGTAATTGCAGGGCTGCACCTATATCTTCTATCATTAAAACAGACTGACTGGTGCTTTTCTCTCTTTGTAGTCCTGAGGCAGTGGTGGAAATTCCATATTCCTGTAATGGAAATTGGTCTATCCATGGGACAACCTCTCAATATCCACCAAAGAGGTAGAGCCTTAGTGACAATGGAGGGAGGATGGGCCTACTAATCAAGTCATACCATGTCATACCACATTTAAACAGACGTTTCCAATGAAGCAAAGGCAAAGCACACGTACCTGTAGCAGGGGGATGCTTTAACATAATGTATGGAGAGAAAATTAAAAGACAGAACTTGAGCGAAGGAGAAGGAATGAGCTTTTGTTAGGAACACTGACACCATCTTTTAATGTTTTAAAACGGCTGGTATGCAGTAGGTCGTTTGCTCGATCGCGACCGTGACGCCTGCTGCATATTTAGAGTTTGCATGTCACTCTCCCCGTGGTAGCATGGATTTTTCTCCAGTTCCTCCGCTATTTCCCTCCACATTTAGAACATGCGTTTAGAGTATTATGGCAGCTATAAATGTCCACGTGATAAGCCACTTTGTTGAGCTATCATTTGTGGCCGGGTTGCTTCTGGTAAAATGTAAGGTTTAGTTTTTTTTTCTATAGTGGCTATCCTATTGAGACACAGGGTCTGCCAACTGAATGTTGACTCAAACTCAGCAATGTAGAGGATACCTACCCCTTACTCTTTGGACGAGGGAGACACTTTAACATTACAATATGTGACTTGACAAATAATAAATAGCATCGTCTGTTTTAACCTCAAATGGCCAATGTCTTAGATGATGGTAGATGGTTAGATGGTTCATTTTCCAGTCTGTTCCTATATATGTTTCCCCCTTGTTACATCATTCATTAATGCGGTTGGTCGAACATCCAAATGTAGGGCTCCAGAGCTTGGGCAATTGTTGGCGCCGGTTCTGATTACCTTGCAACGTTTGTGTGTGATTTTTCACCCCCAAGAATCTAAGAAAATGTCTGCATGATAGAAATGTATATCTTCAATGGAAGGGCAGGCCAAAATATGTTCTCATAAACACCCTTCTGCCAGCAGTGGCGTGAGAAAGTTGTTGCAGAGCCGCACTTTTACGTTTTACAGACCCACATTGTATTATAATGTTATACCGAGTACAATGCTTATCGTGAAAGCGCGGTAAATTGGTTACGTTTATGGTGACATTACAATTCCACTACAGTGAATGGTCCTGAGCACACTTGTTACAGCAAGGCCACGTGTGGTCACACGTTTCACTTAACAACTGTGAGTATAATGTAGTCATGGGGAATCCAGTCTGGCATTCAGCTAAACGTGCGATGTGGGCGCATAGTGGTGTGGGCTCAGCCATTGCAAGACAAATACCCCCCCATATAGCCTTGGCAAACTGTTGGGGAAAGTGCTTTTAGCGAGCACCTATAAAGGCCGGCATAGGGCACACGAGGGGTGGGCGACCAGCACAACGCCTGGCTGCATTTGCCTCCCCAGTGGCGATGATTACACATCGCACCAGGTACTCATTTGAGGCTGAGTCGACATAGGGGAGGCCAGGACCGGTTCAGAACATCTACAATGCTACATATGTTTTGTAATTGGCATTATTATTATTGTTGCTGTTATTTTACACTCAGGAATCTGCTTTGCATTCGATTATCTTGTGATGGAGCCAGGCGTCCCATGAAAAATAGACTTCTAGTCTCAATAGGCTCCTGATTAAATAAAGGCGATCTATAAATCAATGGACAGCAGTGGGAGGACATGTTCTGTGGAAATAACAGACGGTGAAATGATAGTTCAGGAGGGTCTAAAGGTATGTGACAAAGATGAGCCTGAGGGCATCGCTGCAGTAAAGAATGACAGAGAAGGCATTGATTAGACGGGCAGGCAATCCATTTTATGTGAGGGAAAGGAGGAAGGTTTGGATGTCAGCTTTGACAACAAGGATAAAGCATACAGTGAGGGAAAAAAGTATTTGATCCCCTGCTGATTTTGTACGTTTGCCCACTGACAAAGAAATGATCAGTCTATAATTTTAATGGTAGGTTTATTTGAACAGTGAGAGACAGAATAACAACAAAAAATCCAGAAAAACGCATGTCAAAAATGTTATAAATTGATTTGCATTTTAATGAGGGAAATAAGTATTTGACCCCTCTGCAAAACATGACTTAGTACTTGGTGGCAAAACCCTTGTTGGCAATCACAGAGGTCAGACGTTTCTTGTAGTTGGCCACCAGGTTTGCACACATCTCAGGAGGGATTTTGTCCCACTCCTCTTTGCAGATCTTCTCCAAGTCATTAAGGTTTCGAGGCTGACGTTTGGCAACTCGAACCTTCAGCTCCCTCCACAGATTTTCTATGGGATTAAGGTCTGGAGACTGGCTAGGCCACTCCAGGACCTTAATGTGCTTCTTCTTGAGCCACTCCTTTGTTGCCTTGGCCGTGTGTTTTGGGTCATTGTCATGCTGGAATACCCATCCACGACCCATTTTCAATGCCCTGGCTGAGGGAAGGAGGTTCTCACCCAAGATTTGACGGTACATGGCCCCGTCCATCGTCCCTTTGATGCGGTGAAGTTGTCCTGTCCCCTTAGCAGAAAAACACCCCCAAAGCATAATGTTTCCACCTCCATGTTTGACGGTGGGGATGGTGTTCTTGGGGTCATAGGCAGCATTCCTCCTCCTCCAAACACGGCGAGTTGAGTTGATGCCAAAGAGCTCCATTTTGGTCTCATCTGACCACAACACTTTCACCCAGTTGTCCTCTGAATCATTCAGATGTTCATTGGCAAACTTCAGACGGGCATGTATATGTGCTTTCTTGAGCAGGGGGACCTTGCGGGCGCTGCAGGATTTCAGTCCTTCACGGCGTAGTGTGTTACCAACTTTTTCTTGGTGACTATGGTCCCAGCTGCCTTGAGATCATTGACAAGATCCTCCCGTGTAGTTCTGGGCTGATTCCTCACCGTTCTCATGATCATTGCAACTCCACGAGGTGAGATCTTGCATGGAGCCCCAGGCCGAGGGAGATTGACAGTTCTTTTGTGTTTCTTCCATTTGCGAATAATCGCACCAACTGTTGTCACCTTCTCACCAAGCTGCTTGGCGATGGTCTTGTAGCCCATTCCAGCCTTGTGTAGGTCTACAATCTTGTCCCTGACATCCTTGGAGAGCTCTTTGGTCTTGGCCATGGTGGAGAGTTTGGAATCTGATTGATTGATTGCTTCTGTGAACAGGTGTCTTTTATACAGGTAACAAGCTGAGATTAGGAGCACTCCCTTTAAGAGTGTGCTCCTAATCTCAGCTCGTTACCTGTATAAAAGACACCTGGGAGCCAGAAATCTTTCTGATTGAGAGGGGGTCAAATACTTATTTCCCTCATTAAAATGCAAATCAATTTATAACATTTTTGACATGCGTTTTTCTGGATTTTGTTGTTGTTATTCTGTCTCTCACTGTTCAAATAAACCTACCATTAAAATTATAGACTGATCATTTCTTTGTCAGTGGGCAAACGTACAAAATCAGCAGGGGATCAAATACGTTTTCCGCTCACTGTATCAGACTCTGAATGCAGCAGAGGAGAAGGTGCAACCAGCTGTAAACCAGAGCTGGACTGGTGGTTGTCAACATCGATAGATTTTTTACTTTTTTACTGGAGCACATGGCACAGGATGTATGGATGTAGAACTTCTTTCGCACCATACGTAGCCAACCGTAACAATTGGAGGTGGGCTGGGAAGGAAAACAACCTAAACACAACAGCTGTTCTAAAGAAATTGGTTTTCAGTCAAGGTTAAAAGTGCATAGTTCCAGTGGCTTCCAATATTGTAAGGAAATAATAAGAGATGGTGGTATCGCCTGAAGGTTTTGCTCATGCCGCCACTGGTGGAAGGGCCTTCACTAAGAGAGCTGTAGAGAGCCTCTCTCGAGGGTTTATTAGCCGACTATTCCACACTGGCCAAACATCTTGGATAAGATAGGAGTATCCACACGTTACCCCAGAGGTCGGGAACCTATGGCTCGCGAGCCATATATGGCTCTTCCAGTGACGGCATATGGCTCCCAGACAATTTTGAGTTGAAAAAATAAAATAAATCAGTTTGGAACTGATTTTAAAATACTTGTGATATTGCTGAATAATATTTGTGTAATTTTAAAGTAAACAGAAA
>NW_024704904.1:0-29577 GCF_018977255.1 Callorhinchus milii
TTTAAAAAAATACTAAAACAGCAATCGCATCTCTTCACACGGCTCTGCGTGTAGATGTACACCTGTTTGAAGCAAAAGTGTTGAGGGGCTCGGTTGTGAATCACGATCCATTCAATATTATGGTAGTAATATGGTTCTTTTTCAGCATGTGTTGGAAATGTGAACTGTAGGCATCAAACGTACCGTTCACTGGCCCTAGACAGCAGGCCGCCTTATAAAGCATCAGGCACATGCAGCAGGATCGTCAATGATGGATGGCAAGCCATCTCTTATCTCCCTGACCGACAGCTTCAAATTAATGGAAATAACTCTAACATGCTTAAAAGAGTTGATATACACAGGAGCAAATTTTAATTCAAGATCAAAGTCATACAAAAAACAATACTTTCCACTCTGCAAACTTTATTCACAAGCAACAATCACAATTTGATGCTGAACACTGCTGTTCCTGCAGCGTGAGGATTTTCATTTCAAGTATGTATGGGGTAATTTGATTGTGTCCATTAATTTCAGTTCATTGGAATATATTTTACCAGCTGATGGCCCATAGAGATGATGTTAAATTGGAAAAGTATACTTTTTGGTTTAAATATTTGTTTATTTAAGTGGTTGTCATAAATGACCTAATTTTGTGTCTCGAATACGAGGGTGACCCTTGAGAATTAAATACAAAACCTCTAAGAGGGTTCTTACCTGTACAGTGCCCGAGACGAGCTTTCAATCGATTTCACAGCAAAGTTATTGGAGCATGAATAGCAGTAATAGATTTAGGTCATAACATTCAATCACACCCACTACACCTACCTCCTGAACCGATTTGTTCATTCAAGTAGTGTATTTTGATCAAGCATCATAATTGATTCTGATTGCAGTCTGCTGGCAGCAGTACTTAAATGCACTCCCTTGTGGATTTGAAACACACGTTATGATGAAGCTAGAGCAAAAGCCAAATCTTTCATGTGACATCAGAAATTATATTAAAGGAACACAAACGCAAGCACTAGTGAGATCTTGACTTTAAGTAAACAAATTAATTAAAAAACATGGATCTTCTCCAATTATGTTGCATGAATATGATGGCATTTCAACAAAGGTGTGATTATAAGCTGTATCATACACAGACACTTCTAGTATCACAGTATTGGTTTTCATTGTCCGTTTTGTGTATCATGTTCACTCCTGTGCTGAATCTAAACGTGTCTCTCCATAATAGAGGTTTTTGGGTTAGATAGCATAAAAATATAAATGTGTCGTTAAAACTCGCCACCACCCGACACAGCCAACTAGTAAGGGTTGTTATGTAAACATAACATGCCAATTCGTCACGAGTACAGCACACCGGGTGTTGGAGAGCCAAGCCACAACATTTACAAACTGAGTACGACGTTTTAAACTAAATGTGTCGGTGTGTCTGACAGATTATGCCTCTACCATGATATAACTTGTAGACTTGTACATTTGTCATACACACACATTAGAATTATCACTCACTAAAATGTCCTAAATGGTATTGTGCTTTCATGCAATGTCTATAAATCAATACTACTTAATTAATTATATTAAAAGTTATATTATGAATACTTAATTGACCATTGTTTATACATTTAATTTGGCAAATAAAGATTTTTTTTTGAAAAATTACAGAAATAGACGATGCGCTTACATTCCAGCATGACCATGGATAATTATCTTAGAAACAAACCTGTTATTGTCCTTGAAGACCATTTCCAGAACAAAACCCTCCAGGGATGTGCACCAGTCCAATGTGCTATTCTGTGACCATGCTGCTGTATATATGGCAATCAAAACTGGCATTTAACAGCCAATTAATTTTAGCGTTGATGCATACAACTGTACGGGCTGCTTCTCTGCTGTCACTTGTGCACGTATGTAATTGCTCTAGAATGCACAGTAATGGACTACACGTGGTCGCTGGATTTTAGTGATTAAAGGTCACTCAACAATATTTAAGCCTTAAGGTGGCATTTCAGATGTTTTTTTTTATCTTTGAAAATATGTCACCGACAGCCATTATTAAACCTACTTTCTTGGAATAATTAAATTCAAGGATGATTGGTCCAATAGCACAGGGTTTGCAATCTGACCGGACCAATATCAGGTCACATTCTCATCAGCTAATCGGAGAAAATACAAACAGGTGATATAGCTATAGTGATGTGAATCAATACAAGCATCTATAATGTGACTGGATTGAGTCTACAGTAATATGAATCTATAAACTATAACGTGGGATTCATCTATCGAGTCTATATTGGTATAAAAAAGCAATAAAATCCTACATAAAAACTTCTGATGTGTCTGATCTGATGCAAGGATTGTGAGCGTAAGAATCTATTTTAATTGATACATTAATGAATAACTAAGTCCTTAACAAGTCTGTTGAAATAGTCCATGACTGCTAGCTACACATGTTTCTGTTACTATTATCTGAAGTTCAACATACATAACTATTTGAGTAATGCAGTATTGCATACTTGCCTTAAAATCTTATCCCATCATCTGAACTGGATTGTATTTAGTTGTTAGGCAATTGGATCAGAGAACCATTGATCAGATTTAACAAGCAAGGAATGATATATAAATCAGTTCCCATCATATGGGGTATGCTGGCATGAGAATGTTATCACTGTGATGGAAACACTAATGCATTTTTGTTGCTTTCCTGTTCGATTCAACAATATTTAAGACCATAGAATATACACACAACACATTTAAATCCTATTATGTATAATATTAATCCATTGTACAGTAAGCGAAATAAAACAACCCTGTAATTATGAGTACCTAATAAGCAAGAAACCACGCTTAAAAACAGGGACTGGCATAGTACGAGCTACTTTCAGTAAACATGGCTGAGATTGTACGAAATGTTTGTCTCATGCTTTGTTTGAGACAGTGCTCAAAACATCTCTCATCACACGGTCAAAGCTGTACTTCAATTTGTTTGAGCACATAACAATTTGCATTCCATATGGAGGTAGGCATATATCATAAGATGAATTGACAATCTGATACTGTGAATTTACTACCCGTTGTTGCGGCAATGACGGAGGTGGTGCAGTTTTTTTTATTGGGGTTGCTCAGCACAGGCCCAAAATACCAAAATACCATTGGCCAGCAAAGGCAGCAATATATTAAATGTTTAATGAGGGATGGCAGTGGTATTACTAGTGAGGGTGGTGTTTACGTTTGTTGTGAGACTGACAAGTGACACTGGTATTTAGGGTTACCACCTGTCCTGGTTTTTCCATTGTCTAATTTTCCAGATTCCTCTCCTGGGATATCTCCAAGTCTTAATAGTCATGGTTTATATTCGTTGCGTAATAATACACCACTCAACGCAATTCATTTCTTTGTAGTTCACCCCTCTTCTGGTTTTGCTAGATATTATTTTTCTCCATATTGCGTTTCGTATTTTCCGTACTTCACATTGATTAGTGTTTTAGGGCGCTTTGACGGGTGATGGCTTTGGTACCTTGCAGGCTGTGCAGCGGTAGCGGTAGCGCCAAGAGGCCACTGGAGTGCTGCTGCTGTGTAGTGAGGCTCCGAGGTGAGGGCAGTGTGAGAACCAAGCCTTGAGGGTGCCCCACTCTGCTCGTCGCACCGCCGCCAGACCGGCTCCACCCCCGCCATTCCAAATGGTAACAGCAGCGGAGTCATGAGCTTTCGACACAGAAAACATCAGGGACGGCAGGGGTGAACTTGTTTTTTTTTTGAATGCCGTATTCCACATAAATATTTGAATGTGATAGCTCTCCAATGTTTCCTGGTTGAACCGAGTGTTGTTCGGTATGATGTCCAATGTTTTGCTCCACGTCGACATCATGACGACCGGAAAACATCTAGGCAGCAGTATTTGAATGCGATTCCAATAGTATTGTGGCAAAATACTTCTAACGATGCTAGTCATTATGTAACTTTAATATTTAACAAATGCTCGTAAAAAAGTACATTATATGTTTGTGTTTCGTACAGCATATGCAAAATAAACTCCCTGTCAACTCCCCTGTTGAAAGAAATAAAATGAAAATCTGATGATTAATTTTATATCGCGTCGTTCATACAAACTGCATCTCACAATCACTGAGGAACTAGAGATACGCTGGAAGGCAGCCAGACAGTTATCCGGTGGCAACAATTACTCTGCAGTTGTCTATATATTGTATTGTGACATTGATTGTAAACTTGTACATTGATGTAGAAAATAGAGAAAAACTATTTTTTTTGTTATTTTAAACAATGCACAAGTTTCTTGAATCTCACCACTTCTGTCGAATCAGCAGAATAAACGAGTAAACACAGTTGCCAGCAGGTAGCGTGTGGTGGGTAAAGTGTGGGTACTCCCACCTCTTCAAAAATGTCTGGATAGAAATCAAAGTTTAGTCCAAATACCATCTTGAGGAGGATCTCTAGAACTCCCTGTAGTGGAGTCCCTTCTGCAAGAAGTGGCATTAGCAAGAAATTGCAGGGCTGTACCTTTACCTGTATGGGGGATGGCCCGCTCTGGCAGGCCAGGTGCTGCAGGGCTGGCGATGCCCGCTGTTCGGCCGTCCCATTGCCGGCAAAGAACGGCGTTCCGTTGACTCTTCAGCACGGACCACAAGGCAGGTGCACAATTAAGCAACCTCACCCGACAACATTTATTGTCAGATGACGTATTATGAACACAATAAGAACGACACTAGAGTGCAACTTGTCGATTGGGTGGCACGTTTTCAGATGCAGCATCATATCAACGCTGGCACGTAACTTGGTTAAATTAATAACGTTAAAACGAGTAAACTTTTTTGGCTGTTTTGCGGGAAAACCTTGCGCACCGTGAAATAGGGTTTCCATTACTGGGTCGGTTGAAATTATTCATGCACGCATTGTGTCCCAGGTAATCGGAATCGGGCCGTGCCAACTTAAAAGTGCACTTAATTTTCTCTCCATTGGTCAGAATAAATCTCCATTTGGTCCAACAAGAGCTGACTTTCTTTTTCTTTTCTCCCAAAAAGAAAGAACAACAAAAAAAATATATTGAAGTGCAAATATTTTAAATGTATATCACGTGGGGCTTTTCTGCGTGAGTTCCGAGGAGGAAATAGAGCAATTCGAGAGGGGGGAGGCTAACAATGGGCAAACCCAAACATGTACACACGACGGCACGGCCTCCACATCCCACACGGCGCCTCGCGACCCTCTGCGTGCTGACCCCATCTGTCTCAAAAACCCATTTTACAGCAAGCGTGGCGGTATCGATTCTTTTTCCCCTCCAACCCCCTATTTTGTGGGTATAAAAAAAAATCACCACGGGAATAAATTATGCATTGGGCTTTGGTGTGCGGTGCGAGGAGTGTGGTCCTGACAGGGGTGGGTGTGGCGGTTGGGTACGGCTGTAATCACACTGTCTCCTCCGCTCAACGTGACGGGACGATGGATCAATCCCGTCACACAAGCGCGATCGCCTCCATGACACGGGTCTCAGCCACAGCAATGACCGCCAAACACAAATAAGGGCTTCCTGTGGGATTTTTTTCCCACTCCCACCTTTGGATGTCTGTCCCTAAAGGAGTTTCAAACAAACTTTCGCGTCTCTAACTATAAACGCAATGCCTTGTACAAAAAACGTTATGACGTTATTGTTTATATTTGAATTGTTTAACTTCATTCTGTTGTACCTTGACTATAATTGTACAATATTGTACGGTTTTATGAAATGTGCAGACGTAAAATGGGTTTTAATTGTACAGTTTATTTATTTTTGTTTACCAAATTTGGGGATTAGCGCAACGGTGATGGAAACTTTCTATAATATGCAAATTCCTTTGTCAATGCGCCCAGCTTATATATATGCTCCAAGCTCGTGTGCTGTTTCATTCAGACTCTGTCGCCTCGACGGACCTGGTTTTCACCTGAGGACGGCTGCTTGCGTTGTGGCCGAAACGTCGTGAGAATTGTTTTATTATGTTTTATTTTTATTATTTTATTACTTCCCTTCTACGTGACTTTACCGAAAGAACCAAGAAGATGAATCCCTGCAGTCACGAAAGCTTTAAATCGAAATTTACTTTCTATAAGTTTCGTTGGCAGTGCAAGCACGAGGCAATATCTCGAGGCGATATCGGACCTTCCTTCTGCAGCCACTGTGCACTGAATGCTCATGCAGCGGCGCGTTTGCACATGATGAAATACGCAATGATCCCATTACGAGTGATGTGCTGACGATCTCGCCACCATTAAAATTGTATTTCGCTTCAGAACTATCGATTTCCCTTCACGTTTGGGGCAGCTTAAACAGCGACTGTCAAGCCGACATCATAAAGCAACCGTATATCATGGCCGCTGTAAGACTTGGGCAGAGTGCCTTTAATGGCTTTGCTCAAAATGCCACTTCTGCTGAATGCACTATAATGGTTGTAATTTTGATAAGGCGTTTTTGTCATTTCCGTTTTTTCCTGTTCAATTCTTTTCTTTTCTTCTCCTGAATATTGTATGGCTGCAATAAAAAAAAGTTTGCAGAATAACAGCCAAGGTAAAGGATGCAACTGAGATGCTGCACACTACGGAGATGGTGTGATGGGGTCATTTTAATGGAAAATGGTGTAACGAGGCCTTCATCCAGAAGTGGATAGACCATGGCTGATGATAAAGATGATATATTTTAGATGTTAACATGGAAATGCATATTTTGATGGGTATTAATATTATCTCTGAATTCAAAATCTCCATATCGACGAATGTTAACATCTTCATGTCTCAAGCACCAATGTATAGTTTATAGATTTTCGAGAGTCATCATCACGATCTATGGGCAGATAGGCCGCAGGTGTTTGCTGCATATTTCGTTATTTGTTTCCACTTTCCCTGAGAGACATAAGCCTTTTTATTAAAAAAAAAACTATTTCATACCAGATAAAATTAAGGAGATGCATATGAATGATTTGCCCATAAGCTTTTGTCATGAGGTCCATTTGGCTGAAGAATTGAATATCTCCAAAACAAACATTATTGATAAACCATTTTGCTTTAAGTATTTTGAGAAATAATTAGCCACATAAGCAACAATTAAAACACCACAAAAGGGTTCTTGAAAGATGGATACACACACAGACGTCATCAACCATGATAAATACACTGCTGGATGAAGACCTGCCCACGCGGTCTCCATCGCTCACAATCCTGCAATGCAGCAATCCACATGCACTAATTTCATCACTCCATCTTCTTGATCGAATTACTCTCGGATGCGTTCCATACAAAGATAAGTGAATGATGATGTAAAGGAGTTAAATTATACACTGTTTAAACGTACCAATACAGTAGTGTAACGACGTTTTCCATTGCAAGCTACCTCCTCTCTCAGTACGCACCTCCAGCATCTGCACCAGCTGCAGATGCTGCACCAGCAGTCACAACAGAGCACCCCTCTGAGCTTCCATTCCACTGCGCCGCCTATCGTCGGTGCCCTTGGGCAGCCCTCTTGCAGCCAGGATGGCGTCCTGCCAGAGACCCACGGTCACTCGCTCAGTTGCATCAGCAGTGGCGGCGGCAGCGGAGGGACATGCCCAGTGGCCGCAGTGGAAGACAAGCTCAAGTACAACAGAGTAAGTTACCAAAACCCGCGTAGCATTCACACAACTGGCATGGCTTGCCGTTGTGGTGAAGGAAATGCAAATTCTTATCATTAAAAAAAGGTAAAAGTGCAGCCCTGAAATATCTTGTTTATACCACTGATCATGGAAGGGCCTCCACTCGAGGGCATGTGATCTACTTTTCCACACTGACCAGAGGTCTTGGAAGAGATTGGAAACTCTATGCTTTAACCCCACCAGACGTGACCTGCCGCTTGACTGTTTTCTCTTAAGGCGATGTTGTTGTCTATTGTAGCACAGGAGAACAAAAGGCCCACAGCAATTTCCATTATTAAAGAAGGAGCTCTTAAAGGTAGTTTGTAATGTACTTCTCTAAACAAGGAGACATAAAGCAGAATGGACCATTTTAGATTTATCAGGAATATTGGGGATGACTTATGAGACTTAAAGGTTTATTTTTAAAACTATGAAAGAGCCAATTTCATGTGAGAAAATAAGGTTTGCATGAGAGTGATGACCATAAATGTTTGAATAAGAGCTACATACTTGCATAATTTGTCTGCAGTGGTCTTACACAGTATAAAGTACTATAATAATCTTATTCACACTGTTGATGGGAATGGAGACTATGAGGACTATAGTGGCAGCACTTATTAAAACAAATGTTACGTAATTTCACTTCCGCAAATGACATTTGAGAATGCAGGAGTGTTAATTTCTGCAATGTGATCACTTTGTATAGCTAAAAATCGTACAGCAATATAAATTTGAAACTCGTTATTGTATATAAAAAATAATCAAAACTATTTTAATTTTAGCAGGTAAGCTCACTAAACTTTACATATTGTAGATCTTTTTCAGAAATGACCTGGCAACAAATGATAGCTCATCGATGTGGCTTATCATGTGAACATGAAGAGCAGCCAAATACCCGAAACGCATGTTTCTAAACGTGGAGGGAAAAACCGAGGGACCCCGGAGAAAACCCCACGTGACCACAGGGAGAACATGCAAACTCAAAATCGAACCCACGACCTTCAGTATACCAGGCGAGATAGTTAACATTTCACCACCGTAGCACCCCCTTATATAAATAATATAAAAGGTAGGGCATAAAACTACAATGATAGAACCTGAAGAAATATTCTTAGGTTTTTTTCGGTAAAGTCACGTAGGTAAAACATTAAAATTAATGAAAGTAAAATAAAATAAAAATCACGACGTTTCGGAGGCAACACAAGCTTCCGTCTTCAGGTGGAACCGTCACAGCCACGACAGCTGTATCAAGTAAATGAGAGATTGCAGGAGCTACCACTCCGTTTATATAATGGTTGGAGAGGGGGGGGGAAGGGCCAAGTACAGCACACTTTTTATTCATATGGTAAGGTGAGGCTTAAGAGGCTGAGCCTTTGTTATGGAGAGGTACGGTTTGTGACTCAACCTGTGACAAGGAGAAACAACTAAACATGGTAAACCTGTAATAGTTGTCTGTCAAATAAGATTGGCCAAATAAGTGTAGTTAAATCTTTTTTGCATGGTTGATCACATCTTTCCAATGATTACTCAGTTTGTAACCATCATCACGGTTGAAATTATGTCTGTGTTTGTATATTTGTATGGCTTCGTGTACAAACCTTTGATGGTAGCCAGGAGGTTTGCAGAGAACCTTGGTCTCGGAAAAGACAATTTCATGAGAGCCCACCGAGTTGTAGCAATGATCGGCAACGGCCGAAGAATCAGTTCTGCCGTGTTTCAGATCTGACTTGTGCTCGCGGACACGATCAGAAACATGACGTTTCGTTTCTCCAATGTAGCAATCACCACAAATGCAACTCAATTTGTAGACTCCAGGATACTGTAAGTCAGGAACGACATCCTTCACAGATGGAATCAGATCACGGATTTTATGCACTGTACTGAATCGGACTTGGATCTTATGTTTGTTTAGAATTTTGGAGATCTTTTTGGTCACGCCTGCTATGTATGGTAACGTGATAGTTTTGGTCGGAGTTTCATGTGGCTGTTTCTGTGTGGTGGGAGAAACAGCTTGGCGGATAGTGCGGTCAGAGTATCCGTTCATCCTGAGGGCCCGATGTACATGTCTTAATTCACCGGCCAGGTGGTGTTGGTCAGAAATGCCATGGGCTCTGTGGTATAGCGTTTTGATGAGAGAATTCTTTTGAGATGGGTGGTGGTGGGAATCCGGTTTCAAGTAGGAATCTGTGTGGGTGGCTTTCCTGTAGACAGAATGTCCCAAGGATCCGTCAGGCCTCCTCTCAAACAGAATATCCAAGAATGGTAGTTTACCGTCTTTCTCCACTTCCATGGTGAATCTGATGGATGGGTGTCTAGAATTGATGTGGTCCAAGAAGTGGTTCAATGCTGGGAGGCCATGTGGCCAGATGACGAAAGTGTCATCCACATACCTCTTCCACAGGGAAGGACGCAGGGTGGATGTCTGGATGGCGTCTGATTCAAACTTTTCCATGAACATGTTGGCTATAACTGGTGACAAGGGGGAGCCCATAGGGGTACCCTCATTCTGTTTGTAGAAGGTGCCATTCCAGGTAAAATAGGTGTTGGTGAGGCAATGCCTAACCAGCGCAGGTACATCAGAATTCAATCCATGTTGGACTAAGTCCTCAATTATTGTTAGGGTGTCCGGTACTGGGACTTTGGTGAACAAAGATACTACATCATGTTTAGTTGTTTTCTCCTTGTCACAGGTTGAGTCACAAACCGTACCTCTCCATAACAAGGCTCAGCCTTTGTTATGCAGTCTATTCTTAGTCTTAAGCCTCACCTTACCATATGAATAAAAAGTGTGCTGTACTTGCCCCCCCCTCTCCAACCATTATATAAACGGAGTGGTAGCTCCTGCAATCTCTCATTTACTTGATACAGCTGTTGTGGCTGTGACAGTTCCACTTGAAGACGGAAGCTTGTGTTGCCTCCGAAACGTCGTGATTTTTATTTTATTTTACTTTTATTAATTTAGTGTTTTACCTACGTGAATTTACCGAAAAAACCTAAGAATATGAATCCTTGCAGTCACGAAAGCTTCAAATCTAGAACCTGAAGAAAGTTGAGAATGCAAGTTGGATCTTGAAATGCTTTTTAAAATACCCAAGCAGCCTAATGCACACTTCGACGTTGCTATCATATGTCAGCATACTGCCTTAGAACTGCAGTAATATTTCGTGCACTCTTCTCCTAACATGTATATAACTCCAAACCAGTGTAAATAAACCTTCTCCCTTGACACCCGTTCCTCCCCTGAACACTTCAGTTCCAGAAATCAACATGCCCAATGAGCAGTCAGGGGCAGCATTGAGTGTATGCATTTGTACCTGGCATGGGCCTTTCTAGTGGCTATTTTCCCTCGAATATATTTTATCAGCCAATGTAAGCAAAAAATCAAGGCCACTGCCAATACGCCCCAAATTCTGTTGACTGACTTGTACATTTGGTAAAATGTGTGCCGTCACAATTCGCTCTGAGAGTTCAGCACTGTGAAATTGCTACCAATACTGCTTTGGACCCACTGTTTTGGAATAAGAAGCTTAAGAACTATATTTGCTCAGCAGTTTGTTCCAGATGAAGGCTCACTTTTTACAAATGCATCTCATGGCTGAAAATCCAAGTGTAATTTTGCTTGCATTAATTTAATATTGATATTACACTATAGCAAATGCTACGGTCAGGTAATGTTTCAACCAGGCCAATATTAAATGAATACAATCCGTACTCATATTCCCTCTGACCACTGGCAGAGCCAGTAGGGGGGGGGGTGGCACGTGCCTCCCCCCAATGATCCGATCGAAATTAGGGATTTCGATCGGATCATTGGGGGGCACGAGCCACCCCCCCCCCACTGGCTCCGCCAGTGGTCATAGAGGGAATACGAGAACGGATTGTATTCATTTAATATTGGCCTGAAAATACTGGCTCCGCCATTGTCTATGACCAATGTAATACTCGTGGGATAAATAAAAAATGTTTTTTTTTGCAATTGTTCATAATTACTTAAAGTTGCCATGTTATCTATCTCATTAATAACTAAAAGGTATATGATTAATTGATCAAAGTGTGCTGAAGGGATGGTTAGGGTACCTATGCCTGATTAAAACCCTCTTTGAGCTTAATGACAACCAAAGGTATCTATTTAACTGTACCAGCATTCGCCAAAGTTCAGCTTATAAATTAAACAATACCAACTTTAAGAAGTACCGAATGTAAACGTCATAATGGATTTATGTAATATACATTTGTCTGGGTTAAGCACCGAAGCAGTCTGAATACATGAATATAGAAAATAATTAGTTGCATTTAATGCTCATGTTTACACCTATTTGCCACGAAATAGAAGGTAGCCCAGAGGGAAAATTGTTCGTGGAATCTTTCAGTCTGAGAAGCAGAATGACTGCACTAATTCGTCACTATTGGCCCAAGTACCTCCTTAATCTTCATATCGTGACATTGTAATATGAAACATTTCTCAAAGGGTGCCGACTTTACTGTTGGTAAAAGTTGTTGTTGAACCGTGTTTAATTAAATCTGATTTAATTTACTGACAACATACATGATATATATCCTAGATGTTGTCTCTATTTAATTTAAAACTGCCATTAAGATGACTTTTGAGGTATTTTGGCATCCTGATCAACGAGATGTAATTCAACATTTGTTTATATTAATACCGTTATCAGCAGTGCTGCAATCTGTGCTTCTACTGGGTGAGATGGTTGACTTAAACAGATGCTTCATGGTTTTAAGAAAAAACCCAATTTTCACTCTTTCAAAACCAGCAATTCAGCAGTCTTGCGCCTTTGGAATTGCAAATCTATATCTAAACTAGACTGCAGACTGAGCGTTAGTCATACATTATACGTAAAAAAAACTGATAATTTTCCCATTGAAGTATATCTGCAGATTTTCAGTTGTGTCATGCCATCTGCACACAGGATCCCAACTGGCCAAGCCAGAAGCTTTGATGAATATTTCAGATACCGGTCACGAGAGTGGTTTAATGTGCCATTCTTTCGGACCATCATCTGATCAAAGTCAGCCGTAACACTTCTTCTACTTCTGCAATTTCTCTTCCCACTTGGGTGTTGCCGTTTTTGTTTGAAGCCAGAAGAGTAGCAGGTTTATAATCCATCACGCTTACAAAGGGAATTAAAAACAATGTCAGTTAAGAAAAGGGCAATGTTGCAAACACATCCTTGCCAGGCCACTAATTAGAAAGTTTGCAAATCCCAGAATCCATTGTGAGCAATGTATTTCACATTAATACGAATATAATAGTATTATGACCTGTGTTTCATGGTAACACCATCTGTCAGTTGCTGGCCAGCCAGATAACACCGTCGGCTATTGCAGCGATGGCTGCCAGCTTCACTCCATCCTCCAGCCAAATACTGGCGAGCACCCTGCCCTGCCTGGCGGGGCTCACTGGACAACTGGTCACCACCGCTGAGGGCCAGGTGTGTGGAGCAGCAGCAGTGTCAACAGCACTCACCCAGCCCAGACACATACTACCTCCCATACTCATCATCATCAGCCATGATCAATCCTCTGGTGGATAAAGACCTCTCCAAGCCATCACTATCTCTCAAAATTGAGCAATGTAATAGTCCACCTAACACCTGAATAGGGGTTGGTTTCCCTCTTGTACCTGACTAACAATAGCATAAGCATGGTTACAAACTTGTCACCTTTGTTTGATGATGCAAGTTATTTTATGATGCTGCATTGGTAGTGGTGCACGAGTACAATTGACAAAACATCTCCACACATACGTGAACAACAATGCCTTAAAATAATAAAATATAATCAGTGAAGTTTCTGGCAATGGCCTTTATAGCTCATTATTATAATGATCATCATGGTCATTCTCAAGATCATCAATCAATAATGATCATAATCAACTAATTGATCAAATACAGATATATTATGGACGTACCTGATTCTTATTCATATTCCTTAACTTTCGAGCTACAGCTGTAAACACATTCCCTCCTATGCTCAACTTGGATAACACTGCACAATGGCATACAACCACCAAGCTCAAGCGAGTGTCCCACTGGGAGAAACACCATAATACTTGACCATCACCAATACGGCACTTTCAAAACTGTTGGGTTTTTTCGTTTTCCAAAGTAATACTCTTATATAAGCGCGCAACTTTATCTGTAATGAATGCTGTCTTTTCGTCGTTTTCATGCAGGGGGCGCTGCAAACCTACGCGCCCCTGCATGAACGACGGAGGCACAGGGACAGACGTTTGATTATGTTGGAATCGATCTGCAGATGGCGGTCTTCTCGCACGGCCAGCTCTATGTCGCCTTATCTCGATCCCGCAATCCCAAACAGGTGAAAGTCCGAATCGAACCGAACCCCCAGCAAGGCCATCTACTTAATGACGAGAGAAAATTCACACGAAATGTCCTTTTCAATTAAGTCTTTCAGATGTAAAATAATATAAACTTGTAATGAAGAAATAAAATGATCTAATTCAAAACATAATACAATTCAAAGATGTTTCATTTTTCAACTTCAAAACGGAGCATCGGATGCTTGCGTGAATGCGTCATTCGTGTGCAATTTTTTCGTAACTTTACTGGCCGAAGGCCGTAAATGGTTGTGAGGGGCGCCACAGGTGCCCCCGAACAACCCCTTGTATTTTAATAACTTGCAAATGTACAGCACACTCCAAGGGCAAACACAAAAGCACACATTCATGCAAATTGTGCCATGTGTGAATGTAAGGTGAGCTAAGCAGGGGGGTGGGGGGATGAGGCATAAAGGGAGATGGGGCGTGGGGGGGAATCTAAGGTAAGACTCCCTTGATAACAAATGTCCTCTTTTGCTGTGTTTTTTTGTTAAGAAACATGTTTATTTACAAATGCCACCATTGTGAATTTCAGATCATCGGAGCCATCCCCCTGGTAGGAGGTGCAGCTGGCACTGCGGCTGGCTCAGCGGGGAGTGGGGTTATGGGCGGCCTGGCGGTGCAGTCCATGACCCCACAGATCCTGACCAATGGACAGGGCCAGGTGGTGGCCACCGTCATCGGCAACCAGATCCTGCCCGTGCTCAATCCACAGGGCATCATGCTGTCAGCCATCAAGGCCAGTCAGCAGCAGGTAGGCGTGGTTTCATGACTGAGAATGTGAATGGAGGAGTCACGGAAATTCCTCTGAAAAATATTTACTCTCATAATGTCATCATCCACAATCAGTTTTGTCAGGACAATAAATATATAATATACACACACGCACCATGCATGTCTATACAAGTATCATTTATGTATTTGGTAACATGTATCCTTTACAATATATACACCGTAGCGTATGCACATCTAGAGAAAATAAAACATTGCACTCACAAAGTTTCCGATATACGTACGTGTTTAGCAGTATTTATTATATAAAAATAATAACATGATACTGTTGCCAGTGGTGTACAAGTGTAACCACTCCAACACGTTGGTTGTAGAAAAGGTGTGAGAAGATTTTATTATCTTCTGCAGCGTGCGTTCATGTAAATTTCCACCATCAAAGTGCCCCGAGCCTTCCCTGATCCTCTTCTAATCTCAGCTTGTTACCTGTATAAAAGACACCTGGGAGCCAGAAATCTTTCTGATTGAGAGGGGGTCAAATACTTATTTCCCTCATTAAAATACAAATCAATTATAAAAATGTTGACATGTGTTTTTTTCTGGATTTTGTTGTTGTTATTCTGTCTCTCACTGTTCAAATAAACCTACCATTAAAATTATAGACTGATCATTTCTTTGTCAGTGGGCAAACGTACAAAATCAGCAGGGGATCAAATACTTTTTCCCTCACTGTACATCTGACGTCATTCGTCTCCCTCTACCAAAAGCAAGTGAGCTTATTCGTAGGTGCACTCTTTCAGTCAATAGGGATCCATGTTGCTCGTTGGCCTGTTGTTACTGCCGCGCTTGAGGGAGGGGGCGGAATAGGTGAGAGAACTGGGGTCTACAACATTGACCCCAGATGTGGCGCCACATCCAGGCAGTGATGATGAAGTGGCAGCGAAGATGACATGTAATGTGGCTTAAGATGGCTAGGATGTACGAACCATCGACGATGTCCCAGTTGAATCCGCACACATTGAGGCTTTAGCACATCCACAATCCTAACAGGCCCTTGCCAAGAGCGATGCAACTTTGGCGATGTGCCTATCAGAACCTGAGGACAATGGAGCCATGCAAGGTCCCCCACCTTGAAGGGAACCGGAGTAGCACATGCCAACCTCCGACGCTCATTCGCACCCTTTTCCGCAGTCGATGACGTGAGAGCAGCTGTACGAGCCTCCTGCAGTCTCTACAAGGGCAGGCGAAGAGCAGCCGACCAAGAGACCAATGTGCTTGGAAGTTGGACTAATTGACTGTCAATGGGTGGCTCTGGTTCTCTGCTGTGCATTAAGTAGAATGGTGAGAACCCCGTGCATGCATGTGGAGCCAGGCAGTAAGCCGCCAGTATACCTCGTATATGCATGTCCCAAACTTTTTGGAAGTCTGAAACAACATGACATAACATATTGGACAAGGTGCGATTCAGTCTTTCCACCATGCCATCCGTTTGAGGATGGTAGGGAGACATTTGGACCTTCTTGGTACCCAGTATATTACAAATGTCCTTGCAGTAGTTTGGAGGAAACTTTCTTTCCTTGGTTTGTAAGCAGCTGTTCTGCCGCTCGCTTGTTCAATGCATACCCTGCAATGAAAGCAGCAGTCTGCTCGGGTAAGGGCCATGCCATGGGCCAGTGGGTAGCATATTCCAAACCACCAACAAATATTTGTTCCCCTTTGTGGTGCGTGGAAACGGGCCAAAATGTCCAATGCAATGAGCTCATTTACCCGTTTTACTGTAATGGACTGCAAGGGTGGTCATATGGGTTGAGTGGGTGGTTTCCGGCTAATGCACTCCAGGCATTCCGCTACCCATTTCTGCACATCTGCGCCATGCCCCACCAATAGTAATTCTGTTTCAAAGTGAAGTGTCTTTCGGTGACCCAGATGTACCAAGCGGTTAACGTGGATTTCGTGGAATAGTTGTTGATGCAGAGCTTCTGGAACTACAAGACGCCTCTGAGACTTGATATCCCAATACATAAGCAATCTGTTCCACACAATGAAGTGCAGCTCTGGTAACGCCTCCCCTTGCAGTGTGCTTGTCTCTGTCCGTTTTCATAGCATTCGCAAGGAGCCATCGGTCGATTATGGCATGATCCATTCAAGTGTAAGTGCCAGGTGACAGTCTGTTGGAGCCATAGCGTGACCGTCCCCTGTAGACTGCACCGGCGCAAGTGGACAACTGCCAGTAGCTCCCTGCGGGTTACACAATAGCGTTACTCGGCCGGAGACAGCATGTGACTGAAGTAGGCTATGACCACCTCTACTCCATTCTGCAATTGTGACAAAACTCCCCCGATGCCTACATCAATCGCATCAGTGTCAAGAATGAATGGCAGAGAAACATCAGTGTATGCTAGAGGCGGAGCCTTTGGCAACTGTTCACGCAAGGTAGTAAAGGCCTTCTCTTCGGCCTCTCCTCAGTGAAACATCTGTTTTTTGGCAGTCAGTGCATGCAGGGGCTTGGCAATGCTGGCAAACTGCAGCACAAAGCAGCGGTAATATGACACAAAGCCAACCAACCTCGTGACCTCGGCATATGAAGTTGGTGTCTCCCTGATGCAAAGTGTTTTCTCTGGTTCTGTGGCAACTCCTGTGGCGCTAATGACATGTCCAAATAATGAACGGACGACTGCACTAAGTGACATGTGGATGGTTTGAGCATAAGCTGGGCAGCACACACTCTAAAGAAGACCTGTCTCAGTCTATCTTAGTGCTCCTCGAAGGAGAAGCCAAAAACAATCATCATCCAAATATATGACATTTTCCCTTTTAAGTCCTGCAAGTACCAATTCCATGAGTCTCTGAAACATCACCGGCGCTGTAAGTAACCCCATGGGTAATCTGTTAAATTGGTAAAGTCCCTGGGGTGTTCTGAACGCTGTCTTTAATTGGCGTTCAAAGTCCAGTATATCCTGGTGGAAGCGCACGCCTTGCTCCTCCGAGTACGCTCCTATGTTCTCCTTGAATTTATAAAGATGACTATCAAGAATTTGGACTTTGAGGGACATCCTACAGCCCATTGTGCCATCATTCTTCACCAGAGTCTCAAACAGTTCCACATAGTTTTCAACCTTTGATTGCCCAGGAAGCCACGAACCACTGTGGAAAAGCTGTTCCAAACCGCTTTCTCCTTACTAGTGAGCTTCTTGGGAAATTCATTGCACTCCAGGATCTTCTTTATCTGTGGTCCGACGAAGACCTTTGCCGAGACAGCTTAGGGAAGATGTCTTGAAGGGACTTGAAGGCTGCTGACTCCTTATCTACAGCTCTGATAAATTGTTTCATGAGGCCCAATTTGATGTGCAGTGGTGGAATCAGCACCTTCGGGGGTCCACCAGTGGCTCCCACTTGACGTTGTTCCTCCCCACAGAGAACTATGTCCGCTGTGGCCAGTCCTGCCTTGGTGTCCCTGCTGTCCCAAAGGCAGGGAAAGTTGGTAAAACCGCCTTGGAGACCCATCAGGAATGCCACCATTTTGAAGTCTCCGATGACCTCCCAGCCGTACTCATCATACTTCAAGGCGTCCAGCAAGGTCTTGATGCTGTTGTAATCCTCTTTGAGGTGCACCGAGTGAGCCAGGGAAAGAGACGGGTACTTGTTACCATTATTGAGCAGCACGGCTTTGAGGCTCCTGGATGAGCTGTCAATGAAGAGGCACCACTCATTCTGGTTACAGGCGATTCCAATTGCCTCGAACAGACTGGTCACATTGTGGCAGAAGCAGAGCCCATCTTGACGGGTGAAGAAGCTGCAAAAAGGTTGGTGACGCTTCCTCTGATCTGCGACTTGCACACTTTCATCCAACAAGTTCCACTGCTTGAGCCTAGACATCAAAAGCTCGGCATTGGACTTGGTGAGACCAAGATCTCTGATCAAGTCGTTGAGGTATTTTTGGTTGGGGTAGTATGGGTTTCTCTCCTCAGCTCCACCTCTGAAATTGTCATCTGGATCTACAACGTCTTCCTCGCTCTCTGACTTGCTGCTCTCTTCTAAAGACGGCTGCTCTCTCTCCGGAGGAGTGGGTACGGGGAGCTCATGGCAGTGTGGCACCGGGGCGATGGATGAAGGAAGGTCCGGATACGTGATAGCAGGTGCATTCTTGCCAGTCCGACGTTTGGAAGGGTCCACCATGCAGAAGTAGCAGTTGCTTGAGTGGTCAGTGGGTTCCCGCCAAATTCTTGGATAGCGAACTTCATGGCTCTCTTTTCCCCTCTGTACCATCCTACAAAAATACATTTATTTCACCCATGACTAATGTGTAAGAGATTCTCGCAACATTTTTCATATATATTTTTTACAATAACATTGAAAATTGTAAAATATTTTGAAAAAAAAAACTTTTACAATTTTTTTTACAAATTTTTAACATTAAATTCCGAGCAACAATTGTCCATCTTACCTTCCAGAGTTTTTTGCATTGCTTGCAAGTGAAATGAGGTGCCCAGAGTTTGTCTTGATCCCCGACAGGCATGCCGAAATATGCCTTATAGGCCTCACACATCTTAGCAGATGCTTCCACAGAGTACTTTTTCGCTCTTGTTTTGATAAATTGGCCGCAGACATAGCAAAATGCGTCTGCCAGATGCTTGCAGCCTCTTGATGCCATCTCAGAAAAATGCAGATATGTATCCACTTAGGCAGCTGGACCTAAACTGGTGGGCTTAAGGCCCCTGTAATTATACTACTGTAGTGAGTTCAACTGAGTTGCAGACGTACTCTTTGGAGGCAACACATTTATGAATACCAACACAAGGGGTAACTGCCCCTTAACAAGATAGCAACCTAAGGTGGTGGACCACCAGGCTAACTACACTAATTACACCGTAACTAGCTACAATGGACCGGACCACAGCTCGGGTCCCGGTCCATGTGTTGGTGACTCTGTAGGACGTAGAATGTAGATTCTTCAGGATGAACAACAGCAGTCGGTCCCTCTCGGGGACCTGGTTTATATCCTCTGTGGCATGGCTGGCCCCACCACGAACACCTTCTGGAATCCTCGAGCAGGATCTTGACCTGACATGTGACCACCCCTAGCCCCACTTTGGAGCCCTGTGTAGACTTAACCGGTCAAGTGTCCTCTGGGGTCAACCAGTGCCATGGCCTATAGTAACCCCATTCCCTTGGCCGGCACTCTCACACCCTATCCTGTAGGGCAGGGGTCCCCAACCCCCGGGCCACAGACCAGTACCAGTCCGTGGCCTGTTAGGAACCGGGCCACACAGCAGGCGGTGAGCGGTGAGTCCGCGCGTGGCCCGCCCATTATTTTATTTACCACTTCCATCCGTGCCTCTTTCCTGCACTGCGCACTTGTCTCAGTCACAGTTTTGGTAAGCCCACAAGCTAACCCTAGCCAAAATGAGTAAAAAACAAACGTCGCTGGAGAGCTTCTTTGAAAAGGGGGAAAGACCCAATGATGAACCCCCCCCCGCCCCCCCCCCCCCCCCCCCGGTCAATGAAAACATTGTCTTCCACGAAACCGGTCCCTGGTGCCAAAAAGGTCGGCACTGCATGCAAAGCGTGGTGCCATCCAGCACTGTCAGTCAGCGCTCACCGAGCCCCTCTGGGGCTGGTACTGTGTGGTGTCCGCGATATCTATACATCGCACGCCGTGCCTCTCTAAGGCCGGCATTACACAGTGACATCCGCAATGTCACTACACTGTTATTTATATTATTGTAAAGTCCTAGAATGTTCTAGAAGTTACTCCAAGTTTACTCAGCACTGAATCTATCTGGAATGTTCTGAAAAATAGGTAAATTTCAAAATATAACTGTCCTGGTCACTAAAGCAAAGTTGGTGGGGAATAATAGCCATTTTATGTACTTTTGAGGCATAAGCAATTAGGAAATAACATTTACAAAACATTTAACATGAAATTCAACTTCCGTCACGGTACCCCAATACCCCCCCTCTCCTGCATAATTAATAGATGTTATCAATCGTCTTAACTCAGCCTAGCATCCGCTCCCCCCCGATTCCACACGGCACCCCCCCCCCCCCACCTTGGCTCCTCCCCCCTCTTACCCTATATAGTCGCGTTTCTCTATTAGCTCTCTTCACTTACTACAGTGATTTTGGCTGTAACAGTTCCACCTGAAGACGGAAGCTTGTGTTGCCTCCGAAACGTCGTGATTTAATTTAGTTGTTTTCATTTATTTTATTTTATTTAAATTTTTTACCTACGTGACTTTACCGAAAAAACCTAAGAATATGAATCCTTGCAGTCACGAAAGCTTCAAATCTAGAAATGTATGTTCATGTTGGTGCTGCTGCTAATTCCAGCAACTCCAAGGGCAACACAGGAGCCAAGTTTCCCCGCAGCACACCCTGACGGTCGGGTCGAGCCAAGGATCTCCAGTCCCACAGCCTCTCTCCCCAGCCTCGCCAAGCATTGGGCCGGCAGTCCACAGTGAGTTCTCATCCACTGTTCAATAAACTAACACGTTCCTTCGGAGTGGGCAGGTAGGAACTTGGTTGGACAGCGCATTCGTGCGATCCGTGTCACGCGGCGCAAGCTGCGTGGGGCGGCGTGTCACGTGGTGCTGAGCCCGCCCGAAGCGCTCTATGAAATACAAATCGAGGGCGTGGCTATGCACGACAGACAGACAAATAATCCCTGGTGGGCAGTGTGGAACTGTTGTTCCTACCTGTATCAAAACTGTTCAACTATGTATATGTGTTTTACCAGGTAAGGCCCACTGAACTAGATAGTTATTATTCAGAAGCGACCTCGCCATAAATGATAGCCTAATGAAGTGGCTTATTTCGTGGAAATTTATAACAGCCAAATACTTTAAACGCATGTGTGTAAATGTGGAGGGAAAAACTGGGCGACCCGAAGAAAAATCCATGCGACCACGAGGAGAGAGACATGCAAACTTCAAATATACAGGCGTCGAGGTCGGGATCGAACCTATGACCTCCTGTATACCAGGAGAGGTAGTTAACATCTCGCCACTGTGGCACCCACAAAGACGCACCCACTCCTGAAGGCTGCCGTTACACTACAGGAAATTGAATTAAGCTATCAAAAAGCAAACGATAGAACAATAAACAATGATCTGTAAGAAGGAAACTTCAGAATCTGCAATATTAATAATATTGTACAGTAATGACATAATGCACAAATTACCTGTGTGTGTGCATGTTCAGACCCCCAGGGTGCTTGCAGCGATATCGACAACGTGAAGCTGGAGGAGATACGCGAGTTCGCTCGTGTGTTTAAGATCCGCCGTCTCTCGCTGGGGCTCACGCAAACACAGGTTGGACAGGCCATGAGCAGCACCGAGGCGCCCGCCTACAGCCAGTCTGCCATCTGCAGGTAACTGGCATGTAATCTTGCCAATTTGCACCATTCTCAGAGAAACGGTTCATTCGGTGATTTAATTGGTAAAACATCATGTGAAAGCTGCAGCAATGATGTGATATTTAACGCTACTACAATACATTTTTCTACATCGGATTCTTCCATATATCCTATTTACGTGAGTCTATTAAAATTGTTACAGTTCAAGCAGCCAAGTGAGACTCTCTTCTCTCTCCGACTCCCGGCAGAAACGCCCTCCTCATGCGAGCCGACGTGTTCCTGCCGGCCTTCGGAGCAAGAAGAGGAGAAGGGATTAGCGATGGCTGGCCTATTGCTAGAGATAATGCTAGCACTACTAGCACAGCCAGTTCCACACCGCCCATCAAAATGAATCCCGGGCTTTTATGTCCCGCCAGGTTCGAGAAGTTGGACATCACACCTAAGAGCGCGCAGAAGATCAAGCCTGTGCTTGAGCGCTGGATGACGGAGGCTGAGGCTCGGCAGCGCACCGGCCTGCAGAGCCTGAGTGACTTTGTGGGGAGCGAGCCATCGCGGAAGCGCAAACGCCGCACCTCGTTCACGCCTCAAGCACTGGAGGCGCTCAACGCTTACTTTGAGCGCAATACGCACCCGTCTGGCCAGGAGATGACGGCCATCGCCGAACACCTGTGCTACGAGCGCGAGGTGGTGCGCGTGTGGTTCTGCAACAAGCGGCAGATGCTGAAGAACACCATCAAGAGGCTCAAGACTCACGAGCAAACGTTGCCCATGCCGGACAATACGTTGGTCGTGGCCCCCGTGGAGACGACCATGGATGGGGGTGACTCCAAAGCAAAGAAGGCATACACCTCTCGCCCGTCATCGAGACCACTTTCCCCCATGCTGTGAACAGAGGCGCGTGCGCAGCTTGAAGAACCGTCGAACGTGCACAGAAAGATACGCAGCACTCACACTCTCGGTGCTGTGTGCTGCATTGTGGTGTAGAGACCAACTTTAAAAAAGTAAATTTATAGACGGGGCATGCTTTATACCGTATTCTTCATATTCTAATAAACCTAGAGGCAATCAAATGATAAACACATTTTATAAGTTTCACGTACCATGTTCTTACAACACACATTAACTGAACAAAAGACATTAAACACATTTGTGTCATGTTGGCAGATACTAAAGGACAAAGCACCTATCGCTCTTAGCTACCAGAAATGGCATTGCATTATGCCATCAAGAGTGACCTATGCTTCTCATTTCTATGCATAGCTTTACCTGCAGCTAAGCATATTTTAGAGGAAAACATATGACATACACATTTTATCCCAGCGACTTAGATATTAAGGATATCCTCGTTTATTTAAGGAATAATTGACCATTATTGTGAAGCAGTATAAAATATATTTTTGGTCTTTTTTTATATTGTATATATGGGAGGGTACCCTACTAAGATCTACCTGTGAGGTATATCTTCACTGTTGCAGTGTGCAAGCTTTAACATTACAATTGTGTTGGTGAGAAGTTTCGAGCCAAAGAAAAGTCTAAATAAACCAAAACCAACATCACAATGAGAAGCCACAGAACAATCTTAACTCGTTTACAAAGCGGTGTAATGATTCTTCACGAGAGGATGCTTGCGCACCATTTTGGTCAGTTAAACATGAGCTCAATATCGCAGAGGTTGTATTTGTATCAAAGGGAGACCCCGTGACATGAAGAGTGTAACATTCATGAGAGCTTTAACCAAAAGAGTTCGTGTAGTTTTGCACATGAAATGCTACCTCCGTAGCATTGAATTCATTTGGACTAAAGTGTTGTGCTCTGTGCAATCATTGACCACGTAAAACGAACTTCACGAGACTATGTAACAAAACATGTTTAGCTTTAATAAAATGTCTACAAGAAAAGCAAAACACAGGCGTTAAATACCTCAATGCAGCCTGTCCTTCAATTACGTACTGTATCACCAAAAATATATTTATTTGCTCTTAAACATAGTGTATTTTTCCTGAACGGCAGGTGGCTCACTGCAAATTGACTGTTTATACCAAGGAGGAGATTGCCTTTAAGGAAACGAAAAGTAAACCAAAAACGCCCGAACATTAATGCAACTGTGAAGGAGTACGATTATTGCCGTCCAGTACGTTTTGGGGCTGTACCGCGTGTTGTTTGGCACGGTGTCCAACGTTTCGCTCCTCGCTCAATTGAAAACTTCCTTTTAGTTTCTGAAATCAGAGCTGTACAGCCCAACCGTGAAAATGCACACAGAGGAGATTGTGAATATTGATCTGCTCTATGTGCTCAGTGCTAACATACAGCGGTGGGCTATATTTTGGAACAGCTATTTAGATATTACGTGTGTTACAGTACCGTATGACATTTGTAATCCTCTACAATTTCTAATTTGATCATTGTAATAATATTTATAAAGTTGTATAATATTTTGGAAGTATTTCCTTTGAAGTACCTAATTACCTAAATGTGTGTGTATATATGATGTGTTAATATAAACATAGGCAAATAAGAAATGTAATTGGAATTACTCTGAGCTGTGATTTTTAAAATGTTAATGCCAAAGTGTTGCTCTGCATCCAGGAGATGTATACAAGTTAAAGCAACCATTTGAGTATGTTCTGTCTGAAGTAGTTTATGGCAAAGCTTGCATGCCAAAAAATAGGCAATTAATGACAAACAATTTCGACGTTTGCCCTTCTTACTACGGCACGCAAGCCAAAACAATGTTGTTTTTAAAGTAACGTAAATGTATATGTATGCTGAGTCACACGTACAAAACTTGGGAGTAAATTTATTGAATTAATGTGACCTGAAAGTAAGTTGTATGTATGTTGAACTTCTTTTGCACTGTACGAAGCCAACCACGCGAATCTGAGTTGCGGGGTAAGGACAACTAAACACAAAAAGTAGTTCTAATAATATATAATGTGTGGTGCCAACATTAGGATGATACGCGCGTTTTAAATGTCTCACGTTTTGTTCCCCGAGGTATGCTTGAGTATGGCGTGTGCGTGCGTGTGTCTGCGGTTGTGCACCTGTTCGCGTGTGAGAAGAGTATTGTATACGTGAGCATGTCGTACGGCATGGAATAATGTAAGGTCCCAACACTCCCCAAGTGTACAGAGTGCACATTGTTCACTGGGTTGAAAAGGAACCAAAGCAAATTGTAGATTAGATTTGTCATTTTACGTGTTTACATGACTGTAATACTGTGTTTTCAATGTAGTGATTTTAACAAAAATACCATAGAGCATTTGTATAATAAATATACAATGGAGAACTCGTGTGTTCTTGGACAGTCTTGCTCATAGCGCTGCACTCTACATGTCAGATCTGAGTTTAGATATTTGTTGTTATGTCATTAGTGCTGTTTACTGCTGTTTTATAAGTAGCTTTAAATTTCCTTTTAAATTCAAGATATAGCAACGGCAGGAAAAAAATGTACTTGCACCTTAACATATTTCCCATATCCCATCGTCCACAACGCATGGCACACTATGTAACTAAAAATCAATTCAAATTGGTGTTTTATTTTTTTTACAGATAAGACATTTAGATATTTTTGGTTGATACTTGAAAAAAAACCCTGATAATTGGTGTAAATGTATTTCATACTTAAAAAAAACCCTGATAATTGGTGTAAATGTATTTCATACCCCAAGTGTTATATAGTTAGCAATTTTTGTATTGCTTTATCTAGACTTATCATTTGTGAACACTACATAACGATGCACACTTCTTGTTACGAGTGCTTGCTGTTATAAGTTTTGTGGCACAGCTTATTATATGACAATTGACAACATGTAGCAGCCGTTTATAATGATAGCATTGATACTGAGGCACCAGACAAATACAAATTATCTCTGGCTGCGGTCCAGGCTGCAAGAAGGAACTCGGAGTAATCATTGAAAAGTCCCTACACCTTGCGCATCGCTCCTCACTGGTTTCCATGGGTACAAGCACGGCGTAACTTTTGTTCACAAGGCTCCTGTTATTTAATTGTTCCTTGTTAAGCCTGGCCACAGCATATCGTGCTACATTTATTGTAAAGGTAACATATGTTGGTGTGATGTGGCAAAACTTTGCGTCCCTGGTTAGGACATTGGTCAGTATCATACGGCACGGTATATATTATTATGGCATAATGCTGTCTTACAATATCATATACCATAGAGCAGAACATGAGGCCAGTGACATGCAATCATGCATGATGGCACTTACCCGGACCAGCCTGTATGAGGTTTCGAACACCTGGATCTTTGCCCTTTTTTAGGTGGGAATGCCTGGAACTGCCACTGCTGGTGGGAAGCTCCGTAAAGTCGACGAACGTATGACATTTATATATATATGCTGTTGTGGTTTATATACGCTTTCTGTGCCAATATATCACATCATAGCACAACCGCTGTTGTGACATGTGACCTCGTCACGTGCAAGTCCATTCCTTCACCCATCATAGCTTCCGATGCAAATGGCAAGCCATATTTGCACAAGAGATATACTCTTGCCATCCAGGTTGGCTTAACATGCACGGCCTGATAACATCTAATAAAACTGAAAACTCGAAGTATAATATAGGAAATTTTAAGTCTTATGAAAACTGGTCTTATCAGGTGCTAAACGTTAGGCCAAAAATATTGGGTCTGTTGAAGACCAAAAGGTGGGACATCATTGACTTCTGCTGCCCTTGCTATACCCTTTGTACGACTTGGCAGTATTAAAACGGTGCACATATTAAAGAATGAATAAAGAATTGAAAATACCTTTTAAAAAACTGACCTTGACTTTTAAATGGTTGAGCACACAGCATATATATTTTTTCGTTCAAGATTAAATGGCAAGTACAATTCTTCTTCTCAATCAATTTACACTGCTCCTGGGGCAATTTATGACAACCCCTGAGATTGAATTCAAGAAGCAAACGAAGAGGAGGGCGTATGTGCAGATATCCGGCGGCTCTAATAGCACAATGCACGGGTTTGGGCACCAAGACAGCGTGTCCGTGCACATCTACCACGGATCAAAGGCCGCCACGCCCATGCACGTCAATGCTCGTTACCTCGCATCAATACGGGGCTTGCGCAGTGGGGGGGGGGGAGCTCGACTGCTGCCTCCTTTTATCTCGAATGCTCTGTGTTAAGGCAGCCCTCTCCAGGCCCCCAGTTTAGGAGTTTGAACTTGCATCAATGCTGCTAACCATTCACTAGATGCTCATGCATTTCTCGGATTCACAGCTTCTGGGTGGCATGACTTTGAGACCCCCCCCCCACCTCCTACGCATTCCACAAGTAGTGACTAATCCCATATCTGCATTTCCCATAAATATGCTAAATTCCTCTGTTGATATGCAAATTCCTTTGTCAAGGCGCCCTTCCTCCTCTAACCCAGCTTAAATATACGCTGCCTAGCTTGGTGGTGTTTATTCAGACGCTGTCTTTCCGACAGACATGCTTTCACCTGAGGATGGCTGCTTGCGTTGTGGCCGAAACGTCGTGAGAATTGTATTTTATTATGTTTTATTTTTATTATTTTATTATTTCCCTTCTATGTGACTTTACCGAAACAACCAAGAAGAATGCATATATTATCAGAGTATGTTTTTTTTGTATTCTGACCACAAGTATTGTGGTTAATGCGGACATGATTCCTTGTAAAAGGTGTTTTTTTGTTGCCAGAAAAAAGGGGAAACCCCTTTTCTCATATTTTGGTATTGACAAAGGAGGTCCCCTGATGTAGATGCTCACCGAGCTCTCATTACTTTGATAGTGCATTGTCGTTGAGCTGTACGCCTTTTGCATCCTCTGGTCTAACACCGTTTGAGACGAGGCTCAAAAGAAAGCTGTCTCTGGTGTGGACCAATCAGTTTCAAAGACAATGCATATATTATCAGTGGTTTTTTTGCATTCTGACCACAAGTATTGTGGTTAATGCAGACATGATTCCTTGTAAAAGGTGTTTTTTTGTTTAAAAAGAAAAAGGGGACAAAAACTATTCTCAACAGGTAAGTCATTTATCATAATTTCAAATGCTAAACCCAAAAAATGTATGTTCTGTGCTTCATATTTTCCAATTCCTTTATTTAGTTCCAGTGTATACATTAATATGGGTCCTTTACAGTGACATAAAGCTTCAAGAATACAAATATATCTTCAAAAGATACGTTTTTTTAAAGAGTCTGTTATTAAATTAATATGCATTGCATGCAAGCTATGATGTTAAAACATGACACCAATTTCTTTTTAAAAAATCACAAACCATTCCTCTTGCTATTAAGAGATCTCACAATGGCAATTTTAAGCACAAGCAGTAATGATGGTTCACATGAAATGTTACTTTTAATCTCTACAGAAGTAACATCAGCACCAGTGGATTATTAAGGCCACTTAAATGTTACAAAATAAAGTAAACTACATGGTATTGCAATTTTTCATATAAAAACAAGTTAGTGGCTCATGAAATATTCCAGTTATACCGACCGATAAGTGTTGGATACAATGTTTGGTCACTGTTTTTCAGATTAATTTGGCTTTGCTGATCACTTTTGACGGATTATTTTTAATGGGTAAATATATTAATTTGCCACCTTACAGTAAGAGTATTTGGATACAATGCACCGGGCAATATATAGTAGGTTACTGTCAACTTTTGGTTTTACAGTCAGCCAGGGGTAATATTTTTCACACCAGCTTGCAGATTCTCGTAGTTGCAGATAATTATATAGTAAATCCATGCCAATCCGTGCTACAGGCATGTGAATTTCTGTTTGAAAATTGCACCACACTCTTTGTCACTTAGAATTATGACAAATGCACAACATAGCAGAGCATTGCAGTATGCTTCTACCAGTCAAAATGAGTACAATGTATATTCAGAGCGTAGCTTGAGCAGATGACACAATTATTTTTCTTGCAATTTTAAGCTTTTATGAGACTTGTACACTGTTTCACCAGCCTGTATACAGCTATGGAATTAGCTGTCATTTAAGGGACAGTTAAGATTGAATGCCACATGTTCTTATCAACATTACCAAATTATATATTTCGAGGAATTTATAGCGGAATCGTTTTTCTCCCGAAATTATCAACTTTTTCTGCTGTCATTCAGTTGCAATTTGCACGTTATTTTTTGCAATAAAAGATGGTCAACATAAAATAGACAATGTATGTCTCAACTGCTTTATTCAAAACCAGATGGGCATGTGTCCTTTATGATGGTACAGCCCGAATCTATTCCATAGCCACATTGACCTCTACAGACACAAGCTCCAAACTGAATATATTTACTGTGCTTGGAAATTCAGAACCCTGGGTACGTGCACATGTCTGGGATGTACAGCGTGTTTTTCAGCACAGTCTTACATATCATTGCACCTGCTGGGTGCTGCATCTGAAACTTCAATCGGCTACTGAAAAAGCTCTGAACAGGTGGAGCGATACGTTGGATACGTTGGACATCGAGCTGAACAACACGCTGCACAACAAGAAAACACACGAAAGAGC
>NW_024704904.1:29607-112449 GCF_018977255.1 Callorhinchus milii
AGGCTTTGACAATGAGACGTCTTATACCCAATGCGGCGTAATCCAGTAAATCATTCCGAAAACCATGACTTTTCAGGCGACTAGAGTAGTACCATCGGTTCGTATAGCGTTGGCCAACGGTGAGCGCTAGAGATAGATCTAGTTTGGTCTGGTCAGCGTGACTGATAAACTGCGCGCTGGCGTAGATCCGCGTGAGCGCGGAACGTGGCTTGTTGACGGGAAATGTTCACGCGCGAACCAGCCTGCTGGGCTGAGTAGTGGCCACTGAGAAGCAGACGCTTTATATTTTGCGAGCTAAGCGTAGTTGATCCAACATGGTGAACATTGCCTCCATAACTGAGCCAGCGATCGTATGCGAACATGCCATTGGCGATGTCAGTTCCTAGCTCTACTTGTGCTTGCGGGTGAAGCATGTTGCCTCCGACCGCCACTGATGAATATTTACCGGTGCGGGTGGCGGACAAGAAGTCGGCCCGATGAGCTTTAATACTATCTTGTGACATTTGCACAGACTGATAGAATCCAGTGGGTCCTTGGGGCTGCTCTTGCAGTTGTCTGGCCCGATCTGTACCGCCGCTCCGTGTAGAGCGGCCCTGTCATCAACGTGGCATAAAATAGGAATCTGAGTGATTAACGCCGATTAAAACGATACACGTTTACAGCACCCGACGTGCTCCGTTGTTCCTTCAAAGTGTTATTCAGGCGCGCGCCTCTTGTCGCGCTTCCATTGAGTTAATCAACAATCATGAGCACTCGTATTATTCCTAAGAATCCTATGGAGAGGATTACGGCTTTTGAGAAACCTGATCAGGTTGTTAGTAGTTACGGCTTTGACCCGACGAGGAAATTCCAAACACGGTACTTTAGGAATAGGGATTTGCCCAATGTGCTAGATAGGATTAGGGTTCCCTGCCGTCTCAGTATAGCCGTGCGTATGGCCTAGGCTCGTATGCTGCTATAACTCTAACCAACTCGGGCTACGGGCAGTCAGTTCGGAATAGCTCGCCTACTTCCTGAACAGGATACGTCTTTGCCTCAGATAGCTCCAAGCGGGAGTGAATCTAGCGCAGCGGGACTCCGGCAACGACGTTAGGGAGAACCATCGGAACTCTTCTGCTGATACTCGAAACCATCGACCTACCTTCACCCATATTACCTTGCAGGTTCCGTACCCACCCGGTGTACTGCTTTGAAAGTGAATTACCTCGCATTCATAGTCCATGCCGGGTTCGCTAGTAAACACGCCGTCAGTATCGGGTTTCTTAGCGAGGATGTCTTGTGATCCAGGAGTCGATGTCGCTCCCCAGACACTAGTACCGCTGATGATTAACCCGTACGGATAGCCCATGCCCGAACCTGGCTATAACTGCACTTGTGCTTTTCGACAGAATCTTACATCGCATGCCATGGACAGAAAGGGCTGGGTATGTCCTTGTCTGAACCGCGCAAGCTATCACGTATAGAATCCCAAGGACAGGACAGCGTCGATATAACTAGAACTTATTTGGCCGATCTGAAAGGATGAAGACCGTTTGAGACCTCCAATCCACAGCCAGGCTGACATGAAGACGTCCAATCGGTACTGACGGCACAACGATTGAAATTCTATTCTCACAATCCATCCTGTTGCATAGTCGGTTAAACTCGCACTGTAATTCCACGCCATGGTATAACCGGTCCACGCGCCTCCAATCTAGGCGTGCTCCAAGCCAGCCAAATTAAGCGTCAGGGGTAGGTACCAATTTGTCACCAAGGTAAACCATACCACTAACTATAATGTAGACAGACGAATCAAGTAAGCGGGGTGCGATCTGCTTGCTTGTGAAGACATGGAGGGCGTAATCCCGTCGTATTCTTAACAAATTGGTGTCAGTATCTTCACTCATTGATAGTTGACCATCGAAAAAGACACCCTTTCCACGAACTCGTACTAGTATAAGTCCCGCCACGGTGAATGTCGATCCTGTCTCGGCCCATCAATGAACTCCTATCTCGGGAAGACATGCAAGCGGAAAACCAGAGAAGGCTACAGGAGTTGTGAGACGAGTCGCGCAATTCCGACTATGGAAGTCTAACGCTCGGATGATCCTTACGCTGCCATCAAGAAGAATAGTTTAAAGCACCCGGGCCTACCAGTGCTAGGCCCCTTGTTCCTCTTAACACCTTATGCGAGCCGATAGGAGTCTGACCCGGGTGGTGCGGCAACGAAGTGGTCTCTTGCGCAGACATACGGACCAACTACGTTAAAGTATGTGATTGCAATGAGGGGGAAGTCTGCGTACGCCACCTCTATGTAAGCCTGGTGGGTTGAGTTTACTTTCCTAGGCCCTAGGCCGACTCCTGAACTTCTTTGTAGATAGCCGTCATGCCGTGTATGCACGAATGCAGCAAATTAGGGGTACGCATCATATCCGCTGAAAGTGCGGCAATTATGGACTCGCTTATCTTTGCGAGGGTACGTCCTTATGCGCCGTTCAACCCGGCCTTAAACTTCGCATAAAACAAAACGAGTGGTGAATCTTCTCGCAAAGGCGATTACTAAGGGATTGGAACGAGGTTATAGCCTAACGAGTAGTGAGATAAGTATAACCCTCGGCTACGGTATCCACCATGAAACTATGCTTCGAAGTCCTGTAACTCCCCATTCGCCCGATGTTATGGGATGGGCAGGGAGCCTTCCGACACCAAAAGTCGTTTTGCCGTTCTATCGAATCTTAACTTGACTCCGGCGAGTAGAGGAGACCCCCCACCACGTACGTAGCTGCGAATCAGGTAAGGTCTAGAGATGCTTAACGCATGGTCCGGCAGTAAGCGAACCACCGGTGGTGGAGGGAGTATAGAACTTACTTGTGCTCAATAGTCTCACCCATGAAACATTACATGTGCATCTCGTCTGAGCTCGATGGGTGCTGATCAAAGACACCTAAACACCAGGGGGTGCGAGGAGTGCTGACACCGGCATGACGCATGGTCTCAATTCCATATATCCCAGAAGGAGGTCTGGTTAAGTGGCACTAAGCGACTATCATTAACGCTTCCCTGGGGACGGCGGTCAGTTGCGGCGATGGAATACACTTCCGCGCCACGCGTCTAAAGAGGGAAGCAGCAGTTAGTCCTGGGAGAGGAAGAGGTCTCCGCAACTAGCGGCCGCCGGCAGGGCCAATCCTGTGATCGGAAACAATGTATCTCTTCTCTCATAGCTACATAGACATTCGGCGCGTCGGGACGCAGATTACATCGCCCATTGCCCGATAACCGGTACAACTTCGGCCGTTCGACACAGTCTTTTACTTGCAACCCGTGGGTGGACAATGAGTGTGCTATTGAAAGCCCAAGACTGGTATGTATGCAAGAAAGGTAGTACACCGCTTAAGCTCTGCGTAACACTCAAGGGAGCCTGGCGGACAGGTAACTGGAGGTGGCGTCACACTTGTCGCAAGGATCGTAGATCCCTCTCCCCGATAAACTTCCGGCCCTTACCTGCGGGACAAATGCCGCCGCCTTGGGGTGAATCTAGTTAATGTTTTTTGTTAAGAGGAACTAAACTGAGCCGTCAGAGGTCGAACACAGGGTCCGTGGCATGTCAACCGTAGTCGCTTCCTTAACTGATGCCAGAGCAGTTAGAGGGAGATTCCGCGATCAACGATGCAACGTAGTCACTTGCGCGGGTTCAGAACAGGCGGTCTCGTCAGTTGCGCCATCGTCCTCGCATATCGGACCCACAATGGGGTTACCCGGCGATGGGCGTGAGTTGAGACAATCCACTTGTCAGGGAATTGATGGGCTTTACACGATCCCCACCTTTTTTGCTGCCCAACTACAGGGACTTAAGGGTACCATTTGCCACTTAATTGGGGAAGCCGGGGGGGATAGTTCGCGCACTATAAAGATCTTAGACACTTCGTGGATGGGATACGGCCCTTCTTAGGAAAGTGGGAGATCTAGGTTCTGCGCGCAGTCCACAGTCGCAGGTACGTAGTCGAATAGCGAACTAGCAAATCGCTGGGCGCCTTCTTTCTTTTATGTCTTGCAGATTGTAGCCTTGGTCGATCGGTAGGGACCGTTTGGAGTAACTTACGTAATCTCTTCGTTGAATGGCGGCTTGCGCAAGCAACTGCCCGTACACAGTTCACCCGAGGGGTTGGTGCACAGTGGTCGATCGATGGTAGGATGCAGCAGATCGTATAAATTAATACTGCGCTTTGGCTCATCGATTCTTTCGATGTGGTAGAGGCCTCGATCGAGGGCGCTAGTTGAGAGTGGTACAGTTGAACTTGTTAGGGAGTTTTCAAGCCTATTATACGGGTTGCCGGAATTGGGAGATCCAAACCGGCGTGTAGTTAGCTTAGAGTTATAGGGAACGTAGCACATATCTTGGGCGACGGCGACTTTTAGGTTAGCGCGTATATTTGTGGTCTTTGTATAGATAGACCAGACGGTCGTGGGGAAGAAAGGATACCTCCGTGTATCACCACAAACTGGGTCGCTCAGAATACTAGATGGATTTCAGGCTAGGCTTCAAATTACATGGTCTCGTCGAGCTTCCCTGTTAATCATCTCAAAGCCCTCGGGACGCTCTGTGATGCAGACTCGGACGTGCAAACACCGGGTACTCTTGTACTCAGGAGTCCCTTCCTGCAGGGCCAGGTGATATACTCCACCACGCTGTGCTAGAACGCCTACGAAATGGTGTCCCCTTAGGTCCATGTAGGGCCTCCGCGGCAATAGTCATGCTGTCTGGATTGTGGTAGAGGCCTAATCGTGGTAGGGAACCGCCGTATGGTAGCATGACATCCTATAACCTCACAGGTTCCACGCCGCACTCGCGAATTTGACAAACATTATGTAATCCCTTTGACACCGGCAGCTTGCACGGAACTCGTCAGAATACGGAGCGACTAAACATTACTTGGTCAGTGCATGACACGGACCGAATAGAACATGGCGCATTTACTGAGCAGCTCGACATGTCAAAATTTGTGTATATCCCCGGTTGAGTGTCCAGGTAGCAATTCGCACAACATCTGTCGAACGCTGACAGAACCACATCGCCGATAGTTATGTCATAGATGGCCATTGCCTCCGATATAGTCCAAGTTGCTTAAAATATTCTCTAGGTGTCGACATAATACGCTCAGCTTATTTACGTGCCACACTTCGCCCTACACCATCATCAAGGCTCAAACGAGTTGTCCAGGGACTGGACAGCCACCTGACGTTTACAAGCGTGATTAGCTACGCTAAGTAAGACCATTAAGATTGGGCTCCTCGCAATATAACAGTGGCCATCTGCGTAGCGGATGTTGGCCAGCGTAGGCGCCGTATATATAACACATACGGCCCTAAGACGGGCCCTAGCCAGATTACCTAATGGGGTTGGCAAGTGGGGCCACGCGACCAGGCTGCGATACGAGGTACAGGGGGTTCTTGTCCGATCTATTGACAGATCCTAGTACGGCCGACGGATTGAGGATCATGTTGGTCTGTCTGTCAAAATAGGTTCTCGATACATAAGGACGTGAGGCAGAAGATATAGCTCGATTCACTGAGCGAATTCGATTCCGCGAAAATGCTCATTACAGGGTGGAACAGGTACTATAGAGTGAATGTGATAACAAACATAAGGTTTGGTGACGCCACATGAAAAGCGGACTCCCTCCGTAAGCTATTACCTACGGGAAAACTCTAATCCTACGTTAGCATACCAATGGAAGCGACGATCGTCTTACTATGAGCGCAATGCGCAGGCAAAGGTGCGGCACGGTGAGTTCAAACATTGGACAGTCGACAAGTAACTAAGAGGTTAATGAGGGCCGTACCTGCTGAACGCAGACAGACTGCTAGCTAAGGAAACCAACCCCTTCACCGCGGCGGCGCACATCCAGGTTGCAACAGAGTAGACACATTGACGCTTCAACAAGTGCGTCTTGCGACCTTGCAATACATAGCGCATTATTGAACGGAGCCCGCTTCATAATCCTCATAAGAATCGAAAGAAATGCTAATACTCTACCGATAGGGTATATAGGGGCCATCAATAAAGTGCTGACCTCGAGACTTCTGGAATTCACTCATCAATGATGCTGCCGAACGCGTTCGGTCATTGTCTAAAGTGGAGCGCCGTAGTGCCGAAATATCCACGTGTAATAGATGTAAATTCCAGCTCCTAACCGAAAGCGGACTACCCTTTTCCGGCTCTACTATACCGCCTATTGTGAGGCACGTGGTTCGTTGTCGCCTTGGATAGGCTACTTGGACAATTTTCCACGTGCTTAGAGACCTCGGACGCTTGTCTTGGTACATCATGGACCTGAATATGGCTTCATCTCGGATTTGGGACGCTCCACAAGCGTGACTCGTATGCATGTAAATAAAATTTGCAGGCAGTCTGATGCCGGACCGTGCGTCATACGTGCGGAGATGTGATTAAATGTTTTAGTTACCGCTCACTGGACCTTTAGACCGTTAGAACATTAATGTGATGAATGTCACCAGGGACGGCCTTTTGAATCAGTTGGGGCGACGACGCCCTGGCGGAAAGCCTCGGCGCTACCAGGTATCCGAAACGGTAAGGCGGCGATGTCTTTAGACCGGAAACTAGGTTATCGCCTGCGGCGTACTAACCCCGTGGCACGAAAGGACGAGTTGTAAAATACACGCCCCCGTCTACACGTTGCGACTTGCCCGCAGAGAGCGGAGAGCCGTATACGTGGCCTTATCCATGACTAATCCATAACGTTCAGCTAGAGCTGCCACGCTACGAGTACGGGACAGAATGTCTTATACGGTAGAGCAACCGTAATGCACAGGTGTCATATCGAATACACCCACTGCTCAAATTAGTCTTCGATGAGTATAGAAACACGCGTGTTACTGTGTTGACCCTCCCTTAAGATCGCCGCTATATGTCGGTGGTTCACCCCTTGATGATGCTTCGGCGGGAATCCACAGATGATTCAGAGCGATTAGTTAGAAGGGTACTCCCTCAATATTAACGCCAGGTGCTACGGTTCTGAGACTGATCTTCCGCGGCCTACTTAAAGCAATCGATTGAAACGCGCGAGTGATTACCATGGTGAAAGAAAACAAGTCTATGTCCGCGACTCCGACCGGGCGGAAGCCTATGTAGTTCGGAGGATGAGAACATAATGTCGTCTAGCTTGGACGTAAGTTGAAAGAGCCTCTTCAGTGCCCTAAACCGCTGATAACGAAGCGTTCCCTCTAACGGAGTTGAAATACTTGCGCGTGGCTATGTCATTCATGCAACCCAGATTATCCTGCGTGTCATTGAAACTTAATTGCGTCCCCCCTGCGTTCCTACCGGGCCCGAATTTAACGTACCCTAGCCCCCTCGCTTGGGATCAAGAGCAGAAGATGTCTAGTGGGTCCTCACCCCGTACTCGAATACCCTAGGCAGTTCAATTCTCGCACGCAGCCTTTAGAGGTAAAGCCAATGTGGGAGGTTTCCGTAATCCGTTGATCGGGTGTTGAAAGACGGAGAGAGACAGTCGCCAGATACGATATTGACAAAGGACAACATTAGGAACCAGCTACGGAGTCGGTCATTCCGCAGTGATTCGGGTAGACCTAAATCATGTGAACATGCTCGACGGCCCACACTAATTCCACTCTGTCTATGCAACCAGTAGACACCCAATTCACCATATGAATCTGACTGCACGTCCAAGCTCGTGTCTGCGCTTTATCGCACGCCTCTTCATGGTCGTAGTATGACTATTAGATACCTCACCAGCCAATCCGTGAGAGCCCATGCCTAGTTGCAGCTACGAGCTTAGCGGAGCCACATTGTGGGTATGAATTGGAGAACGGAATCGCATCAAACTACTATCCCCCGTGGTATCGCCACTACCTGCGGAGATGGCCTTAAAATAAGTCCGACCGAGGGTCAAGGCATCCGGCACCCGAGATTCCAATCATTAATATGTAGTGTAGAAAATCGGGACGAGGCCGGTATGTGGGCAGTCGACCGGGATCGAATCAACAGAGTCGGCTACCGTACCTGCAACGCGGTTATCAGACCAGCCAACGTTCTTCTACATCTCGTCTCCGACAATCAATAATGTGGTCTAGCTTCTTAACTAGCGGCTGGTTCAACGTACCGTAGTTATGGCGGGGCTTGGATGGCTAACGATCTATATATACGGACGGCCGATCGCTGTCCTTTAACCAGGGTAGTCCTCACACCTGATGGACTGCTTTCCGACTTCTTTAAGCTTTACGCGATCTAATTAGCGTGATATATGTCCATACTCCGACGATTGTGACTGAGTGGTGTGTCAACCGCGTCGTAGCAACGAGGTTACGAGGCACCTCCGAAGGTCCGCGCGGCGTATATGATTGCATCCACTCGTAAATGCCCATGATATGCCGATTGTACGAGGAACCCCTCCTGTTAGACGCAACGAGTGCTTAGCTGGTTGTACAGGGATTTGCCGTGAGGGCTTATTTAGTTAGTCTTAGCCGTGTAGCATACATCCAAGACGAACTCGTGTGCCACAGTGCTCGCAAGTCTAATAAACCAGGTGTGGGATACTATGAACCATTTAGCGAACAACACACATGAGGCCTTTCATGTTTGCTGCTAGGCATGACCGCGGTGTAGTACGCAGTGACGCTTAGGGGGCTACTTGTCGGAAGTCAACGTGTAGTCGGGGAAAGGCTCCAAAATTGAAGAATGAAGTCCATAGGTATGATACTAGTGCGTCTTAACCCACGGGACACCCCGCGCCCGTCCGATGCCGGCATCTCAATAGTGAGGGGTGTAAGATGCCGGACTAGCGGACTGTGCCCTCCCCCTTTCCCGACGGGGCTTGTCGGTGTCCTTAATTAATAACGTAAACCTCGTTACATCGGAACGTACCCGTATAAAGGGGAAACGGACCTGGCGCCAATCCACTGCGCCGAACGGGTCTTCTCATACTCTATTGTAACAATGAGGGTACCCGGAGATGGTACTCGACCTGAAGGGTTCTTGCATTCTTGCGCAGAAGCGATGCAAAGTGGTTGGCTACGGACCTATACGATCCGGAACCCTGGACGCATAGCCTCAGGGTCCAGGAGCATGAAACTACATTTTTCAGGCTAGACCGGAGCGTTGCTAAGAGTTATTCCGGGCACGGTTAATTTATGGCACCACCCCAGATTTCCGTAAAGGTTGACCCGCTACAGAATGCTTCCCGTCGACCTAGAATTTTAGAATTAAGACGACTGGGCGACCCGAATTGCCCTCAGTAGTAGCGGGGACCAGTGAGATGGCTTTGGATCGTGAATGGCAGGCGCGACAGGATACGTTAGGTCAGTGGAATCAATTCTGTAGGCCCGATATGGGGGTATCTTGATAGCCACCGTGGGAGCTACCCTTGCTTAACTATCACACTAGCCACTTTTGTAAAGACACAGGGGCTACGTAGTGCTCGGGCTCTGGCTAGTGGTGTCAGTCACCACGTGATTATACATAATGATTCTTGACTTAAGTTGTTGGACCCGCAGCAAGTAGATAGTAATTCTTTTTTACCTTTACCCAATGTCTTGGATTATTCGTGACAATTCTAAGTAACACAGTCACCCTGGTTAGGCATGACTAACGGAATTCTTTAGGAATTAGCGTAACCTACCCTTCGTATATCAATTCGTTGTGATCTCTATGTGCTACACCCAACAACAACGGCCAGATATTTAACTTTTGTCGAGGTCTTCCACCGGACGCGTATTCAGCGTACGCTTGGACACACTCTGGACCCAAAACATGATAGATGGCATTAAAACAGCTTCAGACCTGCAGAAATAAGTGCAAGTCTCAACTTATATACACGGGCTTCACGGCTCGGAAGGAAGGTTCATCCCTCAAAAATGAGTTACGTCACACGCACTTCCTCGAATGGTTATAGTCCTGTTCAGGGTCTATAGGGTCCGTAGCAACAACCGCCCGCCTCAAACACTTGCTATATTATAGCTCGACACTGGCCCGAAGTTTATAACGTGGAGCCGCGGACGCAGGTAGCTGCCGCGCACACGGATACCCGGTAAACATAATGGCTATGACAATAACGTGATTCGTGCAAAGCTCCGGCCCTTAACGCAACGACCTTGACGTTGGAACCTTTTTGGTGCGTGCGGGAAGGATAACTACCACTAGGACTTCAGTCCTTTACGCCACGCACTAAAGACGGTGGGCGCAGCAATGGTCGGAAAGAGCTTGGAAGCGGCGGCTGATATACGAGGGAGAATTTCTACGTACTCCGTTACAGGACTGGGGGTGTGTGAGCTAACTTATATTGCCCATCAATTCTTTCCAGCGCCACGACTACTTTTGACGTATCGGCCGTTCGACCTCCCCTAGAGAACTCAGTCTGAATAAACAGAATAACTGTGACTAGTAAGAGAGCTGATGATTCATTGCATGAGTGGCACGTTAACCATCAGGAGGCGCTCAAAACTCCCCGTCGATTTCACTGTAATGGCTCGAGTCTCCTGAACTCCCTTCAGTGTACCCTTAAATAAATTCCTATCGGCTTTGTTATGCAAGCGAGGATGTGAGCGGTCACCATGAAGCGGCACCTTGAACCTGTACTAAAAACTTAACCACTCCAGCAATCCCCGTCAAGAAGACCAACTATCACACGTAATTTTCGGGTAGCGGAATCGATATCGCAAAAACTCGCTGCGGGGCCGCGAATGGTCGTGTATCGTAGTTAGTATCATTACGGAGAGTCCCCCACCAATCTTCTCAACGAGTTCCGCCTCAATCAGTAGAGCGCTGGCAACGATTAACGCTTCACGTCATTGGTTATGGAGATTTGCCCGACTTCGATCGCTTACACGCACATACGTAGCGTACTGGTTCTACCGACGGCGGCATAAGCACAGAGCCGTTTTAATCTATTGTGGGCTTTAAACACCCGGCCACGGTTGCAAATTGCGTATTCACGATCCGGGCTCTGCGCACTTGAGCTGGCCTTCTGTGCACTGCGGCTTCGTGATCTAGAAATTCAGATTCAACCCGGGTTGAAGGCTCATAGTAGCACAAATCATGACGTACTTTACCCGACATATACTCTTCGGCGAGGAATACGTAAGGTATAATGCATCACCAAAGAGATGAGTTAAAGGGTCTGTTGCGGCCACTGGAACCAGACAAGTTGCAAAAATCGAAAAACTGGATTGACGCCGTCTAAATCTCAATCCAAGAAAAGATACTGAAAGCGGCGTATCCACTGGTTAAAGGCAAACCATCCCACTCCGATCTCAGTTCCCCTAACGTTGCGCATACGACAGTCAGCCACGCCATTTAGGTTAAACCATACAGAATCCAAATTGGGCGAAAATACAGCATCTTCGAGGGGGGGCCCGTAGGTATAAGGAATTTCTCGTGGCATATTTGCTGCGAGTCGCCATGTACCTAAGCATTCCCTAGCCAGAAGGAGTCGCTCGCCTAATGACTTGCTACGAACATACAGAATCACGATTACTATCAGCGTGCTCCGGAAACCTCCTAAGTTGCAGAAAACAGATGTTCGTTCCTGCCCTGGTACGGTGCAAATTGTATAATTATAAGTAGATTCGAGCACAATACTTTTGAACTGAGTCGCGACTCTCTCAGCTTGGAGTGCTTCGAAGGCTTCCATTGGTATCCGCCCTCTAGAGCTCCATCCCCTGGCATTTCTTCAACTTCTGACTTACTGCTCTCGTACTTGTAAGATGCGGACCCTGACATGCAGAGAATAAAGGGGAGTTCCTAACAGTATCATCGTAAGCACTTCCATGCACTTGTAAAGACGCCCCGAGCCGATTAGCCGGAATTTTTAAGGCTAACGTCTATTAACCTTCGGGTATTTCCAATTCAGGCGTTGTCATGATTCCTGGTATAAAGTGGAGGAGCCGTCCGGAGCGAGCTACGTATTCTTGCTTCTAAAGAACTGAAGTCGATAACATGTTTTTGAATACATATTCCTCATGCCCTAGTTTAATGAATTACAGTTTCCAATATGGGCTTTTAAGAAGCTTAAGGCGGTCAGATCCGAAGCGACAACGATCTACATGCCTTCGTGAATAAGTCGTAATGGCTCTCCAATGGCACGCTAACTCAGAAACTCCTTGAGCGTTAACAAATTCAGGTCTAGTGTTTACTGGTGGCGGAGCATTCTAATCTCCATGCACACCAGGGTCTCTGTGCTTTCCGCTACGTTTAATTCCCAGTAGGGAAATAAGTATGGGTAGGCATCGTCCGGGTGGAGATTAATGAAGGGCTCCCGCAAACTCTTCTAACTAGAGCGCTAAGCTTAGATATCCCCGCACCCCAGTGAAAAACGCAGCCGCATAACCTTCGTTGGTTCAGGCTTAGTGGTTCGGTCCAAAGAATATTCAGGCCCCGATCCCACTCTAGGGGCCATAAGTCTTGGAGTTACGTGTGCGCGAAGCCCTGGGAGGCGTCTGGCTGGGCTATGGTCCTAATGCGAGAGGGCACAATGCTCCGAAGCGTAGATGGGGCACGGTATTCTTTTGTAGAACAACCCAGACTGGTACAATACATGTTTCACTAACACAAGTCAAATCTATATCAGAGGTAGCCCTAAAGCTCTACAATGCGTCAAATTGTTACGAACCAACCAATAGCACTATCGTGGTACCTTGCCCACGGATAATCTTACTCTACATGTGTTTAGAGATCAGTGGGCTACGCGGACGATGTACGTACTGGAATTGGCTCCGGTCCGGCGCTGGCCTGTTACCAGGACCCATTCTTTTCGAGAACCTGTGTCAGACATTGCGACTCCGCCCTGCGTTTAATAGGAAACAACCTGACGATTCGCCCAACGGTCCTGGCGTCCACATAAAGTGAGTCCATCGTCAATCTACTAAGGGGTAGTCCAGAAAAAAGGCGTTCCCTTGCCTCAATACGCTTGGAGGACGGTTACAACTCAGAGGCGAGATGCCTCTACGCTGACACTTTAGATGCTGTATTCTGGCAGACAAGACCCTTTGCTGTAAGGTAGAACCATGCGCGCAACGGAGACACTAATACTCTGATTCTTTCACAACGAACATGGTGGTGGGGTCAAGTGAACCAATACCAGCTAATTTATCTAGGATTGCATCCGAAATGACTTTTTGTCAACTAAAGCCCCCCTCGAGCGGGGGAGTCGTGGACCGCCTGCTAAATACTGCTGCGGGATAGTAAACGCCACTGTGCACTTATCTAGCACCGTAAAGACGGCTGGCTTCCTGAGTCTGCTGATACACGCATTTCCTTGTAGCCCCCGGTAGCCATGTTGTTCTCTGCCCTACGTATACCTAGTGGAGAGCATACAAATGTCTTTAGCGGCACCTAGACGGGAACAGGGAATCATATCGGATTATTTCGCCAGTGTGAACATTAGCAAAAACAACTGAACCCTGGGCCTCATTGAAAAGCCTGACGAGGCAGGGTCATGGGCCCGACAAAAGAATCTTAGTCGTATGGTTGAGGATACTTCTCCGGTCCTTGATTTACTTAACCGGCATCGAACACCGGTCTCGGTTCATACTCGGAGTACTTTCGTTTACTTATTAGTTTTGTAGTGTCTAACTCTACACAGTCACGCCATTGATAATGCTCATACCCAAGATCTGGATGCAGAGCGGATCTGTCGTAACGAGTTCCAATTACCATCCAGAGCTGGAGCAGGGATTCGCTTCTGAAAGGGTAGTCCATTTTCGAGTCACATTGTATCGCCACCCGATATGGCCGAAACAGCAGTATAGACACCCGCATATCCGGGTGAGAGGAACGAAAGTCGGGCACAAAACATGGGCGGGGGTGAACACAAAGAAGTACCGGTGATTTATGTCCAGTTTTCTGCACGCTCCGTCACGTTCAATTTGGAATGGCGCGACATAACTGTCTAGCAATTACCTCATAGGACCGTTGTTCAGCGTAACTCGCATTGTTATCGCTGGACCATATCATCCTCTGTCTGTGTCAACGCACTGTTTCCCTTCCCTACCTTGCATTCACCGTGCAGGTTGGCTCAACGTTGATAGGCTTAATGTGTTACGAATTCTACACCGGCGCGTAGCTCAGTTGACATCGGCACTTGAGGTATTCTGTTTCACAAAAAGGAGGGATCAGTAGAGTGTAGCCACCTACATCTGATAACAAAAGCCGCCAGTCCCAGATCACCACAGCGCTCGACGAAGCTAGGAAATCCGGATTCACTTATGTTCAGCTTTCACAAGTGATAGTGTTATGGAGTGTGGGGTGTCAGGAATCTAGGGGGCTCCAGACCTCAAAACAACGATCAAAGCTTAAACGATGATAGAAGCCTAACAATTTCGTTGAAGACTCTTTGGCATAAATTAGGCGATGCTTCTAGAGCGGTCGTTGGCTACTAGGTCTTGGCATTGGAAACGGAAGGTAGGGCGGGTATGGATGAGAGAGGTAACTACAAGCGTAACGTTCAATGTCACAAGGTCTGTCAAAGGTTCGGGGCTTAATTAAGGGTTTATTAAACGTGTACATGGTTTATACGCTCTACGAACTCTAACGGTTATAGGCTTGTACGTCACGACGAACGTGAGGAAGTGGTTACTCGATCGACGAATTTAGTGCGATAACAGGATAGGATCCGGTAGGGTTATAGTAGTCTCGGATACTAAGTATGCAGTGCGGTAAAGCGGTCAGACCACGACCTCATTGGGGCGACAGATAGTCATTGTGAGGGTTCAAGAAAGGCTGGCGTTTTCAGGCTCGAAGGATCCTGGGTTTCAGGTACTTCGTAGCTGCAACTGACGCATGCTGCGATCTACGAAAGCCGTTCTAGGCGCACGACGCCCCTTACGACGGGTGTGCGAAGCGGTGAATCGAGTTCAATACCCGGAGCAATTTGACTACAGAACAACTCATCTAAATATTGAAAACATGTAGGATCGATGAATCTGTCTATAAGGTAATAGACTAATGCAAGCAAAAAAACGAAGCGTTGTTAATCAGTTACGGAACATTTACCAGCAGCATAGTAACGAGAGAGGTTTGATGTGTTTGGCACTGTAGGGTGACGCCCACGAACAATTGGAACCAGAAGCGGGCTGACATACCCCCGTCCTAGGCGTCCATGAATGGTGCACACTCACCCAGACTTTATGCCGGGGGTGGCTACATTGTGCCTCCCTCAGTTACCTTTTGGCTATGACAAAGGCTCATGGAAGGCCCTCTATGCCCCCATGCTTACAGGAAACTCATGTTAAATCATTAAGCTTTAAATGATATTCGAAGACGATCCGTCAAGTCGCCGATACATACTTAAAATCTTAGCACAGACTACAGGACCCAGCTCAACGGCCCCGGGCAGGTAGCCTGTAGGAAAATTGCCAAGCTCAGATTCGCTTCCGCACACCGCCTATCGCGTCCATGATTGAGAGACGCAGAAAAGTAAGAAATGGTAGTTTAGATCCCTCTCTATCCTGATGGAGCTTTAACTTTGTTAAACACGGCACGAGTAAACGCTCTGCTATTCTACCTCATCCGTATTGTAGGATGTATCGTGTGTCTGATGTGTGCTGGTTTAGGGCTGGTCAGAATAGACCGGGTCGCAGAAGAAGGACCAGCTTACGTGAACCCGATGTGACCGATTGAAAAATGTTATCAGGGTCCCGCGAGTTAGAAATGTGCAGGGAAATGTGCCTGGTTTTGTCCACAGGCACTGCTGTTATAGGTATGCTTCCGACCCGCGCCCTGAGAGAGTCCAGAGAAACATTCAGATTTCTCTGGATTCGCGACGAAAGTGAGAGGCAAGTGTGTGTTGGAGGGAGGCCTTAACCTTAGTCGTTCTGGAACAAGTGAGACGCTTACTCTAAGTGTACTTCCCGTATTCAACATTGCATTTGGTCCTCGGAACCATACCGGCGATTTCGAACCACCTCGATCCATTGAGTAACGAGCCGCGAATATCTGAAAGATGACATGATAAACTGTCGAGTTGTCATAGAGGCCCCAGTAAGTTTCCAGTGCGAAGTAAGATGCTCCATCAGTCTGATCGTAAGGTTCGGCATATTGACCCTTGAGACGTCTGGAAGGTGCCTTAAGCAAGAGTAAGAGTTACATCATTTGGACATTTGTCCAGTTCGGACAACTCATCCCATAGATTGGCGCGCACTTGGGTGACCGTAGAGCGTTTGATCGGGGAGCCGTCCCACCTGACGTAATTGCAAACGACCGTTAGCATGCCATCAACCAAGGGAATCTGCGGTGAATCCATGGGTTAAATGCCAAACGAAGGGATCAATGCTCGACCGATCTGTTGCCTATTACTCATGCCCTACATGCGCCGATGCACTTGGCCAGACGCGGTCACGACCATATCGCTCTAATCCGAACCTATACATATGGTCACGTTGATAGGTAGAGTTACCTCAACAACTCCATTAGAGGCGAGGAGCGCACAAAACCTATAATACGGAGATTGACCGTAACAGAGACTCACTTAGGGTATGCTCGCAGGGACTGGCGATGCTAGTCATCAAGGTCGTTTCAAGCCTGAATAATCGGTGTATGCGGACGAGGTAAAAAGCATAGGACTAACTGAAATCCTCGGGTATGAGAGGAACCGTAGCAAATTGCGCGGTGTCGACGCTCGAGATGCCGCTCATCGTGACATGGGTATAACGATACATTAGTCGTAGTCACAACATGGGGTTACTCTAAGCAGGGCAGGAAAAGTCGCGCTGGTGGTTTTCTCCGTCACGATAGCAGGCTCCAACCATTAATACGTTCAGATCCCAGGCGCGGTTACCCAGAATAAAGCCGTTGTATAATGGCTAAGAACTCCGTGCTGTTCACATCTTTAACAGTTGCGAACGCGCAGCGACCGGGATCCGATAGTGAAATAGGAATGCAATCGTGGGTGACGTCTAATACCTCTCTTTGTTCTCCATTGTGCCTGCGGGATGAGGGGAGAATCTGAGTAGAAGTGACATTCCGTGATAGGATCTGAGGGGGGTCGCTTAGGCTGGAATCCGGTAGATACACTGGGAGCTCCTGCCATATCAATAGATGCCTAGTCGTTATCCAAATCATGTGTGCGTCGGATTTTCCACCAGCATTACCACAGCACCGCGGTGGATGGCACGAAAAAAAATTTCCGGGAACGGGAGCCGGTGTTGATCGGGTGCGACCAACGCGTTTTCGCCTAGCGAAATGAGCTGACCCTCTACTTAACTCGAGGTGAAACAGCTGTTCCGTACACGTAACGGGTTAATCTAAGGCGCTCGCTTGCCTGATCAATTGCGAGACATATCTAGCGCGGGCTGTTGAACTTATTGCAGTCTCACTAGGCCTAGGGGACGCAGTAACATGGAGCTCGGAGACAGACGGGTATATAGTAGTAATCATTGTACTGGGCATTAATGACGACGACACGTGCGTTGACGATTAGAACTTAGGGAATGGCTAATGGAGGACGAGCCGCCTACGCTCAACAACACACAAGGAAACGGTGACGTACGTTCCTTTAGAAGTCCTACATAAGCGTGACTGGTATACCGTGTGCTGGTTTCAAAAAACCTTAGCAACAGCGCCTTCGCACAGCCTCACAGCCAGGGCCTACTTTGATAAATAGGCCATTCGATTCCGTTGCCCCTTTTCTGACCAGAGACGGACCGAGTCCATTCGGTCAGATTCGTCATCGCTAATCAGGCCGGGTTCCGGCATCGCCGTCAACTTGGTGCGAGCAAACTCAAAAGTGACCACTCGAGAGTATTCCGATAACGGCCGAAAGTCTGGCTTTCCACATAAGCATGTGTAACCCGGGCTCAAGGGCGTGGCCAAGTATCTAAGTCTCGTTGGGTCTTCGCGGACCCACGTCCGCCTTCAGCGCCTGGAGGAATACCGCACTCCTGCGCCCGGACTCTCGCTGACTCGGTGGCATTGAATGGCTGGCGCCGAATCTGTCAATTAAATGCTCGAGTACAGGACAAGTGGCGGGTCAAGAACTTTTTAGTGATATGAAAGTATATTGGTAATTACCTAAGGTTGCATGGGAGTATCCGCCAAGTATTAACGCCGATGACCATACCGATAATACCATGTTGAGAAATATCCTCTTATTCCTTTGGATCTGTCAATCGGTCGATCTATGGTTTATGTAAGGCCCAGAGATTGGCGTCGGAGAGTCATATGAATACTACATTCTTTCTGACGCTCAGATTGACTTGAGTGGACGACGTTCCAGACTTGAGAACCTTTAATCGCCTGCAAGTCATTTGGTGGTGAGTATGGGATGGGGCTAGATTTCTTTAATGAATTAGTCGAGTGCTCTAGCGCATGAGCCTCCTTGCGTCCATCACTGTAAGTGGATATGAACTTGCATTACCACAAGTTTATCAGATCTGAGGGTGGGTAGTGTGGGGCCTATGGCTGTTTTTATTGATTCTATACCTATAAGTAGTGAAGTCACCAGCCTAGATAACTGGATTACATCTTTACGTCAGACCAAACCAGGGCCTGGGGAATTACGCTTGTCACGTTACTCCGTGCATTTGGGAAACATGAGCAGTCACTGACAGCCGTAGCTACCACATACTAATCCGACATAATACGTATCAGGTAACCTAGTTCAAGGCCAGTGAATTGTCGAGAAGATTTGCTATTGAGGCTATGATTCAATACAGCTTACGCCGGTGTTAGTGCTTTGCAACACGCCAGGGATAGTAGACAAGATACAGATAACGCCTGTTGATCACAGGTCCCCCGCACAAAGATTCCGGCACGGGTCGCGGGAAAAAAAGTCGGATGTGGCCTACATGCCCCAACACACGTGCATGCGCGGGAGCGGACGGCCAATGTTGAAACAATCTGATAATAAAACAATTTTTCATACCCTAACCGAAATTGGTTGTGAATAGTTCAGGAGGTAATATACAGGTTAAACATCTCCGTACGCCTTCCGTGAGGTGAGTTGTAAACTGATCCGCGTGATCACGGGCGTTTCCAGTGCCCCAGTGGCATAAGATACCGGCTACACGCACGCCGTGGGAGGGCACAAACTTGGGCTTATGACCTCTAGTCCTAGTGTCACGAACGTTTAGGTAAGCCCAGTGCCGTTCCGCTGAAGCTACAACCCAGTAGGTGCTTCTCAATACACTAGACTGCGTCCGCTCAGGTAGGGTGCTCCTAAGGGGGTACTTATTAGTTTCCTATAAAAGGCCGTTCAGAGATTCGACAAGGCTCCCGGGATGGAAAGTCTACACTATGTTGTACCCTTTTGGCCCGATTTCAGGCTTGAGGAGGTTACCTCCAGATTCGTTATTGCCCAGGGCTCGAATTATCCATATCTATCGTTGCTAGTTTACCCTAGCGTATTGAGTGATCAGAGTTATAGCGCTGGCCGATATATCGCCAGCTCTAGTACCACTAAAGATTCCACAAGCTCATTAGACAGCCTATCGGAGAGAACTATTAGCCATTATGAGCCACAATAGGTGCTGGTGCCCTGCAACATATAGCACACCTTTGAGTGTCGAAAGTGAACGTTGAACACGGCTTCAGAAACTCATTGTGCCACCCTACCCACGTGGGTGGCTCGGGGACTAATGAATCGACTCATCGCCTAAAACGGATTACTTCTCGGTCGCGCTCCGGAATCGTCCGTCGTAGAGCGGTGTGATCATAGGAAATAAAAGTAAAGAAGGTAAGAAAACAGAGTATTGGAAAATGCCCAGTCAGTTTCAGCCAGGGCATATCGTAAGGACGCCCGACGCCTGCCATGTTAGCTTCGTATTAGGCGGTTTAAGCTCCAAAGTTTAACATCTGCTCAATTACTCCAGACGAGGATTGTGTTATGGTGCGTCCGCCCCAAGAGAATGCGTCAACAACATGAAAAGATTGAAGCTAGGTTAAGTATAGGGATGAGGTTTGTTCCGCGGGAACCGGTAGATTTGATCCGTAGGCTTCCGACATTGTACTCCTTAACATTCATTTCGTGTCTGATTCTAAGGCAGGAGCCGGTACCTAAAGAGTTGTCCCAACCCCGCGTAATAACACATAATACAACAAATGAGAGGGGATGGACAAACACAGGGCAGAAGAAAAACAAAGAGCTAGTCCCGGTACTCTGCCTGGGAATGGATATAGTCGGACTGCCGGCAGTGCCTAAACCATGTGCCTCTAGATCCAACTCGGCATGATATCAAACTACTATGGCCACAGGCCGCGCTGGTCATCACAGGTGGCTTAGGACACGATGGATTCAACCAATAGTCTCTAGGAACCCGCGTTCACTCCTGACGTGGTGAACTTACGGTTCTTTTGCGCAAAAACACATGCTGCCGACAGAGCTGACTAGTTTCCGCATGATGTGCTCTACTGATGAACAGGTTATGAGTGCAACCAAACCGGTTCGTAGCATCAGTCCGAGCGGGGAATAAATTTGGCGAGGCCATTGGCACTTGGGTCAACAGGCCGCGTCCATTGTACACTTCGCCTCGTAGTGGAACTGTCTCCGTTGTTTTCGAGGGGTGTCCGACGTACACATAGTTGTTATGTGCGAACAGAGGTTGGTCAAACTCCGGATTGCCAGAGCTACTTCATAAAAGCCTCAAGGGCTTTTATATTCCCACTCCAACTCCGGAGTTAGTAGTCCGCCCCGCCGACGGCCCCAATTAACTCGAGTGCCGGCACTATTTAAACAGATGACAAATATCGCTTACCATAACGCGTGATCAAGTTTGTTAGGCTCTGGCGAAACTGCATCTCAAGTTGTTTTCGTTAAACTAGACACCAGCGGGGTCACGTTTGCAGATAGATTTTATAACGAAAGTGATACTTGCAATGTCAATCATCTTCTCTTTGGTCTAGCGACGGCGCGCAGTCGCCCCTTAGGTAACCTAATTCATGCAGCACAGACAAGCAGCCGGGGGTAGTCAAACGAAGGCCTGTTGAGGTACACAATGTTTACTCCATTCTCTATGCCAATCCTCACACTTGAAGTTCAGTGTAGCGTTAGATGCACGGACGGGGTCATTATGCATCGTTCCCGTGTGATTCACTCTGCTGAACACCACGATGTTCCAACAGGCGACAATTAGCCATCTAAATGTGGAACGGGAGCTCCACTGCGATAAGGGCCGTAAACTACTGGGAACATCGTGACAGTTCCTCCTAAGTTACAGTACCCTCTGGATTTTACTGGAGATAAGGACTTCCTCAACGCATGGGATTATTTTGCTCACAGGTTCCCACTGCTACTTACCAATCCGTGAGGACGTAGGAATGACGCGAAGAGCCTAACGAGAGCTCGCTGTCGTTACTGACGGGTTCCATTGGTAAGCGGTTCCATTAACGAAAACCGGGATCAAGATGGACTACGTCCGGCCAAGTGCGGAACCTTATAAAGTCACGTAACAGATCTCATGCGTACTGTGTTTAATTACTTTTAAGGTTAGTGCTGGCTCCCCGGCTGTCGCGGAGACCATCGAACCTTTCACCACTTCGCAAATGGGTATGGATTGAATCGAGACTCGCCAGCTATAGATACCCGAGCCACCGAGTTGCTAACGTAGGTTAAGCAATGTAGATCCTAAGCTAAACAGCTCTTGGAAAATCGCAGTGAGTAGGTCTGTTATGAGACGGTAGCATTGTGATCCGTGGTATACGTGCGTATTCACGTCTGAGAATGCACTTGAAGAGTTAAATACATCTTGATAGAGATTAATTGCGCGAATGCACCCCCGTCCCGTACCTGATGCCAACACTAACGAGCATTCTGCATTGTTAACTGTACCAGCCAGCTGGTGGCGGTGAATATGGAGGTGACCTTGCCGGAGCCACGCGGTGACGCAGCAGCCACTCGATTTACTGTGGAATTATACATATACATGCACACGCGTTCGTGCTTATCTTGTGATTTGAACCGGCCCTACTCACTATTAAAGGCAATACCCAAATGCACGCATTCGGTCACTCAATGAATAAATATTAGCCCGCGATGCGTGATCGACTCTTAAAGTAGCCCTGCGGGTGGGTTTGTTTTCCTGCTCAAGCAGAATTGCGCTCAGCATCAAGCCATTTGGGTGGGGGGTGTGACGTCTCCTAATCAGTATTGCAAGTATATGGGCGTCATGACTACTCTTGACTCTTGGCGCGGAATAGTTTACGCGTACCTTAGGACTGCAGGAGAACCAGCCCTTGACTCATCAACTACCCTCTGGTGTGTCCTGAGACGACCAGCGTGATCCGATCGACTTTTATGATTGGGTTCGTGCAATGCGGGACAGCTGAAGGGCGTCGGGGCCCTGCGTAACAATGCTTATCGCCGTAGCTATCAGTTGTAGTGGATCTATCATACAGCTCAGAACTGGTCTCCCGCTCTATATTTCGGCTGGACACCAGTCTAACTAAGACATGGAAGGAGTTCTAATAATACATAAACTTGTATCACACAGCGGCAATCTGTAAAAAGATGGCTAGGTCAAACACTGCGAGAAGAGCTTGTAGTCAGTTCCCGTGTTCAAGTTTCCGAATTGCAATTCTTAGATCGGGATAGAGTTAGTCATCGAAGGCCAACTGAGAGCGAGTACCGACGGTAGTCGGTGTGGTGTCGAACCTTGTGACGGAAGGACAATTAGTTCCCGGCGGGTTGTGGAAACACGGATACAATGGACGCGGACATATAAGTCAAGGTGTAATTCCCCCAGAAATCTTTAAAAGAAATCATAACTACTGCTTTGTTGGCATAGTAGACCGTACACCCCATCTTGACGCAGTACCTATGTGATGGCCTACCACACGTAGCTTAATGAAAAGCCGGTAGCGGACTTGGGTGGGCTTCGAGACGTAAGATAACTCCGTCTGGGCGCAATAACGCATAGAGCGCATGTTTTAAGCGTCGCGCGCAACGTGAACTAAGGGTGCCATCCTGCGCACGCTAACGCTCGAAAGACCATGCATTTATAGGTCAATTGGCCTTTAACGTTGCAAATCAGTGCGGGGCCAGGTTCAGAACATACCCTCAAGTGATGGCATCCTGTAGGTTCTGCGCGGGGACTTGCGCTTCGGCGTCTGGCAGAACATAAAGTGGCTATACCCAAGGTCGAGCTCAATCCGGAGTGTATCTCTGCCGACTGGCATGCAGGACTTGGCCCCGTTAATAATCTGAATGCTCATCTGCACTTGGATTATATGTGTGATCCTTGATCGTAGCTACCCGCGCCGTTATGACCCGAGTTTTAGTGGGACGCATAAGCTGTCACTTCATCTAGTATAACAGGTATACTCTTGTCTTTGCCGACAAAACTCGTAGGTTGTGGTCACCCTATCATTATATTTGTATGAGTGGACCGTGTGAAACAAAGCCGCACCACCTAATTCGGGAGTAATACACAGTAAACTTTTGTAGGTCAATTAAAGCGAGATCTGCCGGCTCCGCCATTGTGTCTACGCCGGGACTACTGATGGCGACCACCGATGAGTGTAATGGCTGAGGATCGCGCACCGCTCACGCATTAGGCGCCCTTGTGTTTACGTCCATCCGCGTCCCCGAAGGAAATTGCTATACTGGGGGAGTACAAGCCCGTTAGGAAGGAGTTATCCGTTCAACAACTACCTGTCTCTAGACCACATAGTTTTTAACTGGGCAAAATCATCCCGTTGCCACAGCCGGAGTAACCCTTCGACTGTGCATACTCGTGTCGGACTGGCAACGCCATCTGGTGAGCGGACCTAGAGACGCTGAAGGGCTCCGGCTGGACTGTCCATTGGAGTCTCAAGGCAACAGTTATTCGCAGTCGATTGCGCGGCTAATTTAAGCGTCAGGCAGGGGAACCATCCCGGACGGCATGAGAACTCTCATGGGGCGTTCGTGAATTCGTCGACCGAACTCACTCGGCATTCTTACTGTTTAGCGCTAAGCGAATCGGCTTGGACACAAGCTAAACCCTGCAACCTCGTGCCTAAACTTGTTAACAATGGACCCCACCCGGATTGCTTCTCCAAACTTGCTCTGGCCTGAGTTTTCAACTCCCTCTAGTACTGGCCTTCAGCGACGTAGTAGCACACGGTCGCGCCAGCAGACTGGTTTCACACAATATACAAGAAAAACGTAGTAACTGGAGACAGCGGATGTCGCTCCTTGAGCTACCGTGAGAAGGGTTTACGCATGGTCCCTCGCTATCCTTCGTTATCCACCAGGGCTTCGCACTGAGAGCGGGTTCTAACGGTGTTAGCCTCAAACATACTGTAGTATTGCACCAAATAGCCACTGGGGCACACAAAAGGCAACAGCCGAGATGTCTCTTGACGATGCGTTTAGGGGCATAATACCTACCCCCACGCGGGATACCGTACCTCTGCCACGGTAATGCAGACCAGATAAAAGTAGGTACGGGTCGCGTCGTACGTACTGGATAATCATTGCTAGTAGCACGCTGAGAAGCCGGAGACGCCGTTGAAGAAGAGGGTGAGCTATCACGTAGTGTAGCATGTCCCATGTGGAGGACCGATCCATCGTATGCTTCAACCTAATATGGGTGATGACATTAAAGAGGAATAAACTGGATGGCGCGTGACACATCCCACTTAAGATTAACTGTCGATACCTCCCGCACTTTGTAGTTATGCCAGAAAATGGAAAGGCCGTAGGGAACGCGGAGATTACTATGCGTTCGCGAGTCATAGTAGGACTCTATGAATCAACTCCATAAAACACGTGGGCGCCACGGACGGGAGTTTACAGACCCCGATAACACACGTTGTGATTGTCTTTGTACGTCAATGGTCTCCACCATCAATAAGTACAAACCGCAAACTAGTTGGGCGAAGTCCAAGCAGAGGGTCGATGCCTTGCTTCTTCACTTATCTAAAATTGAATCTGCTGGGTGGCCCGCTTGGGTCTTTGTATCAGCCTAGCTAGTGCGATGGTTTTCGGGCCCTACTCAGTTCATGTGACGAGTTGTACTTCACGCTCGCAACGATTTAAGTATTAGCTTAGAAAGTAGGCCAGTGTATTTGAGGACATGGCAAACGGCGCTGCAATAACTAAACGATCGTTACAGCATTTAAGAAAAAATTCAGCCACTTGTGACGGTCGCGCGGACCCCTCGTCACAACGCCCTAGGCTTAGCGCGTTCACGTCTACGCCATGTAAGGCCTCAAAACGTCTATGGAGGCGGCTGGGCACTACGGTAACTAGGGAGGTAAACTCAAAGGTGGGTGGAGACTTCGTGGATGAGACCGCGTGCCTGGAAGGGTTAAACATTTGGAGTTATGTTGAGTATGACCTATAACGTAGGCTGTAGCTAATGACCCCCAAACTGCATCGTATAGGCCGGGTCCGACAAATGACAAATCCGTAATCGCGGCAAGACTCGATAGTTGGTAGTGGTAGCCGCAAGAAGAGACATGACGCCACATAGGAAAGCTGGCACGTGGTGTACTGAGCGTATGTAAATCGGAACCCACGGGCGTATAAACTAGAAGGAGTTCTTTGATCGCGGTCATAAAGGGCATCCCCTCTATACTTCTCTGGCGTAGGAACAACTCCGGATTCTACTTACAGACAAGCGTATAAGAACTGTTACACGAGGCAGGACCCAGTAGGTTTCGATGCACCATAGATAGTAACCGGCGTTTGGCCAGAGTCGTCTCACACACGGGCCGGCGGAGCTTTCACGAGTAAATATGTCTCCTAATAATGACGAACAGATTGACGCGCTGAACTATAAATTCAAAACTACACGCCTATATTGCTCTTAATAGGTGGTAAGAGTGACATCTGTCAGCCTTGCGGAACAGCTAAGTCAGTCTCCGCTCATGGCCCTATGTTACCCGGCTCTGATTTAGGGTTAGGACTGTAGGGCGGGGCGGCCGATTTAATCGCCGCCGTGCTGCCAACCTTACATGCGTCATGCCAAGATAAGCCCTCACAAGATCCGGCGAGTCCACCCTCGATTATGTCTGTGCGCTTTATGAGACCTCCACCTGGCGACATTCCATAGTATCAATCTTCGTGCAGTACGATGCTCTGCCGACAGGGGCGACCCATTATAGGGCGGAGCTGCAGCCCCAACAAAGAGAGAGGCGAAGCGCGTGAATCAAAGTATCTATACTGTAACATGGTCACGCCGAACTTGGCCCAGAGTAGTGTTACTATCCAGCGTGATACCGTATCTTTGTCTACCTTGGGGAGCCCGCATCCACAACTCAGCGTTTTACCTCACACAGCCAGCAAACATTTCATGGGACCCAAGCTGAGAATCGAACATATGCCCCGAAACGGAGCAGGATAAATCGCAGATTGCATCCGACTTCGGAGTGTTTGGGTAGCACGATGACAGTCTGGGCCCATAGAGCTAACTTGCCCCATTAGTCGTAGAGACAGCGAATATTGACGGGGATGGGTTTAATGAAAGTAGGCACTGGAGGAATTGAAATACGGGGCACATGGCGAGTTAAAGAAAATATCGATCGTTATTTGGCACAGAAAGAAACCCCACTGTAAATACAAGAAATGGCTATGTCAACAGGCGGCAACATTGCATCAGCATCAATAAAGTGCAGGGATGCCAATATCAAGACCATTGGGGGTTGAGGCAGGCCTCACATCCAGGCAGAACTTTAATGAACATTCACACGCATAAGCTGCAGGGACATAATCCTCATGTTCTATACGTTGGTCACCTGGCAAGGTTAGGCCGACCGCTTTTAATCGGTAGAAACGACAATCTAAGCACTGTCCACCACATTTGACCGAGATAACACATGCAGAATCTAGTCCGAGTCCCATTGCAATTTGGGAAATTCCCTAGACCCAAGCCGCTACGTTTACTGTCACGAGGGCAGTTGTGTGTCGTTGTAGAAGGTCCGTTGATGAACTCCCAGGAAGACACCACAATCGGGCTAAAGCCATCATGACATCGGGTGACGTCAATAACAGATTCGCGACGCCACGTATAGCTATGTATTCCTAACGCTTTCGTTGCGACGGGACACGAAAGTTAGGCTCCGGATCAAACTATACTGTAGTACATCTAACATCCTATCGACACAGCAATATTCCACGGATGAGCCGGATAGGTACCAGGACCTTATTACTTGAGCTAAGTGGGTGCATTAATTGTTTCGGATTTGGTTTACGGCCTGCGAGGTCTCATTACATCCTCGATCAGCCTTAGACGGTGTTACAAGCTACGATGAATACATAGAAAAAGAAGCTAGGGATTTGAGGGGAGTGGACTCACATTTCGCTACCGTCAGATAGTCCCCATGTTTTGCACACGGAGTCTCAGCTGAGTCGAAGCATGTCGCTGTTATCCCCAACTGCAGCGCGTGAGTGACTACTAGCTGAACTTCTACGATCACAGTGTGTCAACCATGCTGTATACCGCGGCCAGGACACTGGTGTCAGGGGGTTAGCGCGCACGTGGTCTGGTGATGAGTACCAGCAAGCACGGCCATGACAAAGGACCCCGAGAAGGGTCATCTAGAAATGATTCTGACTTACTTCGTCGCACCGATCAGAGGAGAGGAACATGTTGAGGAGTAGACTACGTCGATTCGGGTGCAATCTAGCTAGTAATAGAATAAAGGATGCAAACATGCCAACGATGTCTCGACCGCTGAATAGCGGCGGTGCACTATCAGGTACAGGCTCCTGTGTGATTATTCAGACCGTCCTTAAGGCTCCATATATTTTTGCAAAGTGTTCTCGTATTGTACAAACACGTCTTATACACCGACAGTTGACAGGTGACCGGAACGATGCATCCAATCTTAACATGGTCACACTGTGGTAAGACAAGAATCGAGAATAAAAAATAGGGCCGTTACAACCTGTTCCACTCTCCCCATATAGAAAGAGTATAACGTTTCTTAAAACTAGTTGTCGGGCTAATGGGCATGAACGCTATTGACGTACATACTCTTCCAGCGGGGAATCGGTAGCTGACTAAGTTGTCATCGGAACAAACGGGCGCAAGGCTGAATATACTACGCATAAGGTGGTGATCCCACGCCTGAGTGTCGATGTTAGAGAGCCTCGGTGAAGACCTGTTATCGGAGACGGATATAATATGGGCTCATCACCAAAGACAGACATGCATGCCGTCCTATATTGGTGGCCGGGTAAAATGATGCCGGGGTAGATTATGGGGGGGGGAATATCTTGGCGCATCACAGGGATTGTGTATGAGATAAGTAATAGTTGCGCCCGGCGCGCCTTTGTGTAGGGTGGGAGTTAGCTACCAGGAGATTAAACTTGATCTGATGGTCATGTAAGATATATGCACCAGCTTACCGCGTTCGTCCTGTTGCTCTCATAGAATGCATGCACATATTCCGTTTTTATCCGCAGTAATGTGGACCGCAACTTACAATTGGTAGGTGGATTATCATCGCCTAGGAGCTTACGGGTAAATGCAAATACCGACCATCCGGCACCGGGATGAACCGTCTAACGACAGTAATGTGACGTAAGCCGATGCCCGAGACAAACTTAACCAAGCTGTACAGGTCTCACCAGGGAGTCGTTGACCCGGGTTGAGACCGATACAAAAGTGGGGCGACAATTTCTGCGCAGGAATGCGCATAAGGACAACCGGTTAAGCGTGTTAACCAAACTCCGCAGCGGGTTAGAGTTAAAATACATTTACTTAAATTACAACTAAGGTCAAGTCGTAGAGTTTTTCACGTAGGAGACCATGTGTAAGCCTAGAATAGCGGCACCATTCAGTACCCCTAATAGTTAACAGAGATGGTAGGGCCCCTGTATAGGATGGGGGTCATCGACGAAATTTAGGAATGGGGTATAACGTCCGGCAAGGGCCTACTCACGATATACCCGACCTGCGAGGGAGCAACATAACTGGGCGGGGAGTGATTCTCGAGAGAACAAGGCTCCGCAGCGCAGAGCGAGAGGATCAACCACCGTTTACGGCAGCAGGCGTGCATCTGCTATGCTAACAGCTGAAGGGGCCACCGTTTAACGGCCTTTGCGTAATCTGTATCAAGCACTCACCGTCCGGGGGTTAATTACGATCGATAAGTACTTCTATAGGCGGGATCACTGGACCTACGGAGACCGTGACCAGAGGCGATAGAATATCCCTGAAAATGTTCTACTCGCTAGTGTTTCGGCGATATCATGAAGAGAAACCTGCACTTCCGCTTTTATCGCTCCCGTTTCACGGCTCCGTAAACAAAAATATTGGCCATCACTTGGCCTTGATAACCCGCACGATTTGACCGATGCATCCAATTGTGATCCCGAGGGTAGATAATCAAGACACCTTTACTGCGTTAAACCAAGAGAAGGATCCCCTGATGGTAAATCATCTTATCGTTGACTCGTCAACAGCAGTACTCTCGCAGTGCTCGTCCATCGGTTAATCTTTAAGTTTGGTAAGCTTGTTACATCGGCTCTATGTGCAAGGGAATGAATGGCTCATTCGGCTCCCATCTCTGACATTAGTTGTCTCTACACAGCATGCCACCAATATACCCTGCAGACCACTTTCTGATGGTACGATGGTCCGAAATTTGAAGACACAGACCAACTCCGCCATTTTACCGGAGGTGGCTCGGGGTTGAAAATGTCACTCAAGTAGAAGGTTGGAACGTCTGTAACATCCTATTGTAATTGCTTCTGGGAACTCCCGCCTCGGACAGTCGTAACCGGGCAACATATATAAGAGTCCTCGCGGAAAGATTATTAGGTTTCGAATTACAGTTTGGAATTTTGCTGTTATCGGCCTTCGAAAGAGTCAAGATGGACGGCTGAGAAACGCGTCGATAGGGTACACATAGTTCAGCACAAAGAGCCGTGCTGAATGGCGTTATAAGGGGGAGGCTAATTACGGAGCCACAAGGACATTAAACAGACCGCGGTCGAATTGCCAGGGTATTCGAAATGATGCGAGATTTGTCTTTTTAATAGGTAGCGGCGGACAAGGGTTGAAGTGTCGACAATCCTAAGAGTCCGCAAACGTTAACGGACAGAAGATCCTTGGCGTGGTGTCTGAGCTCAAACTTACCGGGAGTATAAAAGAGGGTTATGCCTTACGTAAGGGGCACGACTTAGCGCCACCAACTGAGCCAGCCGGGTTACAGCAACACCACAGAACGAGGAAGCGTCCTTCATGACATAAATTTGGCCGGCGGTCGCCCCATCGTGTGAACGAGAGATCCGTTGGATAGGATGATCCTCATCGACCGAGATCATTTCAACTCAAGGTCTTCGCACGAACGTCCTTAAAATTAGGTAGGGCTGTAAAGAGCTACAAAATGATGGGTGCCAAGTGCCGGCGGTTTATCACAACCCGAAACTCCAGATACGTACCGGGCCATTTCGTGCAGCAATTGTGGGATCGTCACACCTTGAATCCCTCTTACTGGGGCCTACGGGGCAAATGTCTTTATATTTTACGAGTACAGAGGTGCGAGCGATGCGCGCGGATCAGACTCACGCTACGATGTAGAGGGCGCAAATCGTTTTCCTACCAATGCCTTTATGAACACCGCTTCGGTACTGTCATGGGTAAACAGAGGATAGTAACGTCGGTGGGGCCAACATCTATGATAGAACACATTGATTACGGATGGATCATGCAGGGTGAGGAGGTGAATCACTAACATCCTTCGCGTGGTACCGACAATTAAGCGGGAGTCAGTCACTGGTGTAAATGCTTATGGGACCGTAAGGAACGGCAGCGCCGGTGTTGCTCTATAACTGGATCGTTTTGCCAACGGTCATTCTAAGCTAGTACATGTTTGAGACCTGGATCGGGTCTATTCACATTCTGAGGGCAATAGATTAAGAGCCCCTGTTGGGGGGAATTCTGCCAGACCAGGGATCCCAAACCTGCGCGAGCATTATTTTTCCAAGCGCTTCGATTGCTTTAGCCCGGAAGGGAGTGAATCGCCACAACGATCGGGTAACTCCGCGACTGGCTTAAGTGATAGGCCGTGCCAAAAATTTATGTAGATGGGCCGATATTCATCTTCGTTGAATGGACTCGGAAATCATAGAGAAAAGAGTCCGTATCGGGAGGGCAGACTATTCTATAAGGCCCTCACATACTCTAATCTACGCCCGTGTCTCCGTCCACAAGTTGCTGTTCACTGATTCCTGCCAGATCTGGTATCGTACTTATGTAGCAGAGATGTAAAGCCCTGCCAGACTGACGAGATACACGAATCGTACGTAGGCGGTCCCCGTATACTGCCAATCAGTAAACATGTGCTCCCCTGTTGAAGTTGCGCCAATTGGCCTGGATCCCCAGTCCGAAACAGTTCCAATTACCGTATATGTGCCCTCGGGTAGAGCGGATAAGAAATGTACGCTGAAGGGGCTGTAACCCTAAGAGTTAGATGATAAACACAGCTTGGTAGAATAAACATCAGCCTAGGAGCGCTAATAAACCGACTCTGGGTCCTCAGATCAAACACTATGAGTACCTGGATCCAACAGCATGAATAGATGAGTCGCGGTTGGTCAATCTCCCCTTATAAGTGCGCGTGGAGGCGCTGGGGCGGCCCTCGGCGTAGGGAGTCGGTGAGCGGGTAGGGGACTGAGCATACCATCGGAACATTGCCCTAGAGATGATCTCTAGATTCGGGAGACATATCATCGGACCCAATGTGTTGCGCGTAGAGGCTCGTGGCTGCAATGGCCCACAGTGTAAGTATGAGTGACTAATTTGAGTGTATTATAAGATCGGCCTCCTCTATCACCCACAAGAGCAAAGCGTCGATTCGCTCCAAGTATGGCCCCGTACTTTCAAAGATTTAAACCCGGATTTGTGGGATCTCCTTCCTTAAGCCAACGAGGTATAATAGGACTGGAAACTGAAGAGTTCAACGCGGCCTGGCTAGATAGTGTAGGACTCGTCGAAACACCGAAATCATCGCGGGGGGGTTACATTAGGAAGTCATCGATTAGGTACCATTTTGCTGATGAGGGGACAACAAGCTTCAAATTGTACTCGTATGCCCTAGACAGACGAACCTCCCGACTTAATATGTGGATCACTTACATAGACAGTTGGGAACGCCCTAGGTGGGTGCCACGCGTAAGTAAGGAGTTCCAGTCTCTCATGCATATAGAATTACAGCAATTTTCGACTCTGATTCTTCCAACAGAATATGTTACTATAGATATGGAGTATTCCTCCACGCCTTGCCTGCACCTCATGGAAAGTTCCTAAAAAATCGTTATCTCACAGGGATGTGCCTTGGGTCCCGTTTTAGCGACCCCCCTGCTCGGGGTGGATACCCGGAGGGGAAGAGCGTCAGCGGAAAGCGATTCGAGGCCGTCTTGCCAGACCATCCCTCTTTTGCTGTGTTGCGCTCCTTCGATTGAACCGAACATGCTCCATCTTTAAGGTTTAGCGCCAAGAACCTTCCGAGCCCGGGTATTCAAGTAAGTGGTATACTAATCCGCATCCTAATCGGTACAACGCGGTGGTGGTCACTTCACGCCGCGCACTGAAAATTACAGTATGGGGTATGTTGGTCCGAATGGTTTAGGTTAAACTAGGATACATGCATTATTAGGCCGGAGAAATACGACTTCGAGGAGGTTTCTGTTGTCCGCGGGATTCGCTACATTAGAGTTGGATGATAGTGGAACTGCACAACCAGCTAGCACCAAGCGGACTTCGTTCGGTCCAGTTGAGCGAGGACTGATTTGAAGGAGGACTCTCTGGGCGAGACCTGGTAGCAGCTTTGATCATCTGAGTTCCCGAGTTACTGTCTCAGGACATGACAGCGACGGATGCTGGAGGATTGGGTGGTGGAAGCAGCACGCTGGCTTGCATCATGACCTGTGGGTATTTTTTTAACTGGCCCGCTGTCACAAACTGCCTTGCCAAATCTAATTAGAGTACGGGGTCCCAGCGAAATGTCATCACCCTGGGATAGACATTAAGTGTGACTATCATGCTGCTTTTAATGTGTAACTTTCAGAAAGTTCTAATCAACATTTTTCATTGTTTTATGTATGTGTAGTGCCTGAAAGTGCGCGCGCACGCGGCGTACAGTGGGAGCAAATAAGGACACGGGGCGCTGATTGGCTGGTTGTTGTTGTTGTCGAGATGTGGGGCTGCGCTGAGGATGGTAGCAGTGGAGAAGAGTAGGGTAGCAGTGGAGAAGAGTAGGGTAGCAGTGGAGAAGTGTACACTATGGGAACCTCATTTGCCAGTAAAAATATGATAATTGGTTTTTTACCCTTCTATATGGCAACAGTTTTGTTGCCATATAGAAGGGTAAAAAACACAATTATCAGTGGAGAAGTGTAGAGTAGGAGTGAGACGACGAAGCCAGTAGAAAGCGGCTAGAGTGTGGGAAGAGAAGCTGATGTAGTTACGACAGAGTGGGACGGCGGAGCTGATAAAGAGCAGCTGAACTGTGGCGGAGAGAGCGGAGAGGAGAGTCGACGGAGGAGTGATGCGGAGCGAGTGAGGCCGGCGGAGGAGAAACGTGGATCGGTGTTAGCTGGAGAAACGTTGAGCAATGTTGGATGGAGGAGTGTTGATCGGAATACGCGGAATAAAGTGAAAGAGGAAAGACAAGAAGCTGTCGTGTCGATTCGAGCACTACATATGTATAATGTGAAGTAAATTGTATTGGATTACAGCAGGACGTTTCTGGATACAAGTGAACACAATATAAGCAAAAGACACTTTAAAAACAGTGTTATTGAATAAAAGCTACTTCAAACGTAACATTTTGACAATAAAAAAACAATGTTCTTTGGGTCTTTAGGTAAAGTCACGTAGATAGAACAATAAAGTAATACAAATGAAAATAAAAATAATAAGCTTTAAGTAAAAAAAAAGAATGATTTACACCAAACGATTAACCTAAACCGACCTTACACTGTTGGCTTGCGTTTGGCCACGACGAGACAAGAATTAATAATTTCACCCTCCAGCGAAAATACCACACTCTCCAACCAAGCAATTTCACTAGTACAACGACTTTGTAGCTCCACAAAAAGCCAGGAGAGAAGAATGAAGTTTAAAGCTGAGCTTCACGTACAAAACCAATACAGAAGGGGGTAACTGCATGAAAAAGCAGCCACGAATGTAAACCGGTGCCCACAATGGCAGGAATGTATAAGTCCGAGAGCTTAAAGAGTGAGCTTGGCTATTCAAGGTATTCTCACACTGTTAAATGTGTATGTACACTCTGTGCATATTCACCTCAGTGTTAAGAGGTCTTTAAATTTTTAACCAATGTGCTGAGCTAATGATCGTAGAAAAACTCCTGCAACCTTGCCAGATGCTAAGAAATTTCATCAGCTTGATGAATACTGTCAAATGCACGGGTAAAAAAAATCACATTAAAAAAAGAAGAGCCTTTTCAAATATCAGTGTTTTTTCCAGCCCTCAAGACATTTTTACGAAATGTCAAACCCTAACTACTGTACAACATGAAACGCTGCAGGTTCACATTCAAGTTTTAGGACTGGCCTTAAGATGGTTATCTGCCTTCGGTGTTAAAATGTCACTTTCTATATACTGGAATGTAAATCCATGAACAGCATTGCCTTTCAACGTGAGCTTTAAGACTGGCAGATCTGACTTTTATAACACCTTGTAATAGCCATGTTGCAGTTTTACGCTTCTGAAAGCCGGTGTGGAATGGATGGCATGCTTTCTCAGTGTTTCTCAGATAACAACAACGTGCGTTGCGCATGAAACATATGACCCAAATTTAATTACCATGCCTCGTGCACTGTGATACCACTGACATTGAAGGCAGCTTAGCAAAATGTGTGTCGTAAATGCATATTGGTGATCATTGGAGTTAAAAACGTGAGACCTAAATATTGGGAAGTTCATAAAGCATTCAGAAAAGTTGGACTTATTCTAAATTCTGATCTCAACACATAATAAAAAATTTGCCAAAATTTGTCAGGAAATGCTTAAAGTATATGTATAATATTACTTACTGTAAAGCATACACAGAAAATGTACATGGGCCCTTTTACATTACGCCAAATATAATCCACAGTGTCCTCTACATAAAGTATGTTCACTGACGTCAATTCATCACACTTCAGCTAACTAATATCTCTGGGCAAAAACAAATGCCTTTTGTCTGACACCTCTCACAGTGATCAATGTAGGCAAAACTGGCAGTCTGAGCTTCACTAATGCTTTTTTGACTGGCGCTCAGGGCCAAAGCAATAAGACTTGCAACGCCATTTGTAATAGTCTGAGTGTTAAGTATTTTTAACACATTTGTCACCAATATAGCACCAGAAAAGAGCTACACTTTAATGACTGGCTGATGCATCTAGTTACAAACCATATTTATGGTACAATGGGAGAGCAAGACTCCAGACCGTGCGTTAAAAAGTTGAGCGCATCCTGTTTTTATTACAGTTTTAATAATAAGTGTGTGTGCTTACATTCTACAGTGACGTGTAGGAATTACATTTTCAAATCCCGTTTGCGTTAGTCAGTTGGGTATGAAACTAAAATGATAGTAGAGGATACGTATCCACAAATGTGTTATCTGCCCCAGACCTCGAGAATGTTGTCATGTAGTCATGCAGCAGTGCACACGCGTCTCTGGAGCGACCCCACGCCCCTGAGATTACAGGCATAGCGACAAGAGGTGCCCAACTCAGGACCTCTGACACCGCGCTTGCATCTCGTTTACATCACTTGCCTAACAACTTCTCGACATAGCAAATCACATGTTCTCCCACCAATGCCATCCAATATTTGAACATTGTAAGTAAAAGATTGGCCAATGTGCAGCGCATGCATATCGTGATATTAAAATATAGTGCAATGTTTTATTTATTCAACAGTATCGGGTCATCATGTTGGCCAGTTGGACATTATGAAATTTCAGTATTTAAATAAATACATTGGCAGAAAGTTTGGCATTTTTACTATTATACCAAAAATAATACGAAGGTGTAATATAAATACATATATTTTCACACCGGAAATGTATAGAATTATTGGAATTGCTGATGCTTCCATTACATGTTTCAGCATGCATGTCACTCTTCTGTCAGGCACATACGAGTCTTAACTCTAAAGGCAAAGAGAACAATCACCCCCCTTTATAATGTTGTTTATACATACACATTGAGCAAATGACAGGTGTAGATTGCCATGCAATTTTCAGTTTAAAAGGTCAAGAGTCAGAGGTCGAGGTATCCATTTTCTGGGCTTATTGAAATAAACTGCCCGAAAAAAAAACCTGTCCGCATACTCTTCTCTTAGAGAGAAACGAGGGTAATGACTCTGCTATCATCGCTGTTACCACCTTCACCATTAAATTCACTGTTTTTAAACCGCATACGTAGATTCAGGCAGTAACAAATTGGTGAAGGAAGCACATTTCGTCTTGCCCCCTTAATCAGTACCCGACTAGTATGGATGCCCCCACCACACGATCCAGTATCGCTGCTCAGGTACTCAAGCTTCTTCACCACGTCAAGGCAGTGTTCCATTTAAGAAGCCAGTGAATATATTTATATATTTATTGCACTTACATAATAATAAATGTATACACATTGGGAAAAGCAGTTTCTTTAATATGTGTATCTATGTAACAAAAAATTGTGGTCAAGTGGGGTAACAGTTTTGCTGTTTAAACTCGTGTATTTTTGTAGGAGGACCAATGCTTGAGTAGATTATAGACTCCTTCATGATGACAAGCCTAAATGTCTATGTTTAATTCTCATATTAAGCAGCTAAGCACCAGCAAAAAATAACAGCTTAATAAATCCTCTTAAGAATGAAACAATGAGCGAAGTGATAAAAAAAAAACTTGACCATTGACATAGGCAAACGAGTTCCGATTTTAATGGCACTATCTTTACAAATGTAAACAGTTGGGCAAACACCCCGGTGATTTCCTTTGGCACCGCTGTACCTTTATGCAGCTGCTTTGATTGTTTCAGAGCTGTCGGGGGTTTAATAGTCGACAAATGTTTGCTCACTGTCAAAACACAAGCGCTGCCAGTCCTTGTGAATATAAATGGAAAATGTATGCTTCAGCAAAATAAACAGGTGTAACCAAAGTTATACAGCGTTAAATGGCCATAACGAATGAGAAAAAAGTAAAGTGGACAGAGAGACATCTTAACTTCAAACAGAATTCACAACATGATGCAATTACGTGTTAAAAATGTGCGTGTATATATTACTGTATGCGACGTGACATCGGAAAAAAATCTGACACAACTGCAGTACATATTTTCTAAGAAAAGTTAAATGTTTAATGGAATCGGTTGCTATTTAGTGTAATTAACTAAGTAAGTCATAATAGGTAATGATGGCAACTGCGTGGAGACTGAAACTTAATTTTAATAAGAAGTTAATTGTATCCCTAAAGGCCACGTGTGCCAATTTGTAACATGCCAAAAAAATGGTTTAATGTCATATACTATATTCATGTGCACACAACTGGGAAACTTTGATAAAGAGACACATGCAACCACATATTTAACAAACAAAAAACATTACGGTAATTGAAAGCAAAGTATTCACGTTTCACATATAATGTGCACAATATCTATGCACTCAGGGTGTCACCACCAGATCGGGTCATGAAATCGGATTTGCACAATCCTTCACCAATCTGATCTTGGCAGTACGGGAGATTGACCGAGCAAAGCTGTTGCTGAGTGAGCATCATGCGAAGATGCGCAAAAACACAGTGCCCCAACTTTAGTCTAATAGTCTCGAATGCACAGTACCCTCAATGTACATTATTGCTCTCCAATTGATTTATACGTTAATTAACCGTTGCATTTCTACAGTTCTTGTATTATTATTTCAGTAGTGTATGCGCATGTAAGTATGTATCTGTTCTATTACTCGTACAATATTATTATTACGGTATTCTATTTTTATATTATTTATTCATGGTCTATTACTACAAGTCTGGGAAGGAGAGGTGACATAGTGGTAAGCGCACTACGGTCTGAACAGATCCACATTTACCAGCATAGTGAAGTACGGTTAAACAAGCCTCATAAGTATCATGGCATGGGGAAGCCTTCATCCAGTAGTTGATTGCCAAGAGCTGTAAATTGAGTCTAAATCCAATCAAATACTGGCCGATTTTGAACCGATTACATGACATCGTGGATCAAATTGGATTTGTTTGTGTTTTAATTATTTTCAATAGAATCCGGCACTTGATCGCTCAAAAAACCCTAACTGTATACCTCTAATATTCAAGTTTTTGTTGAGTACTGCTATGATTACTCAAAGGCATAATTGAAAGCCTGCAATAAAATCAGACCGTACAAACTTTAGGCATCAATGACATTAGGCACATGTACACAATACAATGCATGAATAAATAAATTAATAAATGAGTGCCAAAGGTACATTTGTTTGCAAAAACGAAATCAAGTGCATACTGTGATTGTGCACAGCATTATCCCAATTTCATGGCAGCATCGCGGGTGCATGCGATGCTCTGTGGGAAAGCGTGGCCCGCGCCCGTGTTTAGAGAGGCAGAACTCTAGAGTGAGGCGGGTGCAGCTCGGCTGCTCCTTTGTGCCACGATCTTTTGACACGGAGCCATTAAACAGCATCAGGCAGCTTCGGTACAGTTGTTTAGACAGCTGCCCCTAGTTACCATAGTCTGCATCTCACCAACAAATCGCGTGGCTTCATCCGAACAATCCTGGCCGATTTCAAAGCGAGTTTACATCCAGGTGACTGTTTTGATTTAAATTGTGACAATTAAAGCCTAAAAAGTAAACCCGTAAAAACAAAGTTTTTTCACTATAAATCCTTTATATGCGTGGCGGCTAGAGTCTTCTCGTCCTCTGGCTTGAGATGGCTGCCACCTATGGGGCAGATGATTGTCTGCCAGTATTAAGCAATTGGTAATTAAATATTTAATTTGTTTTCCCTAAACAGTGTAAAATTTTGGGAATTTTTTTTCACGAACATTAATTGTTTCGCACAACGAGTCTGTGTGGAAAATGTCAGCTCGATTGGATCACGGGAAGTGTGTTAAAAAACGACCGAAAGATTTGCACGGTCGTAAGCAAGCAAGCAAGCACGCAAGCAAGCACGCAAGCAAGCAAGTGAACTTAATATAAAGGATTAAAAATAGTGCAAAAGTAAAGCTCGAGACATGAGCTTTATTCTTTACCAGGTACGAGTCCGTTTTCACCAGCACGCACTGACCAGCATGGTGAAATATGTTCAAACAACCCCCACGACCGACAGGGTGTGAGGAGGCCTTCATCAGCAGTAGAATAACAAAGGGGTGTAGATTATTACACCATTATTATTATGAAGAGCCCATTGGGTCCGAATGTCTGTCTCTATTTCAATGCAGATCACTGCGACTATTGTATGCGTCACTATTGAACATTAACAATAGGAATAAACCCTGGTCATTTGGCGTTAATAGGGATTCCACATCAATGTGTTATAGCAGACATTACCTCAACATATAACACTGTACATGAATGCAGCAATACCACAGAGGTAAACATGACATCATTCACATAATGTACTGTATATTAAACTTTCATAAAATGTCTTCACACAAATTAATGTTACTTTTTTCTGAATGGAACGTTTGTCTTACCATAAAGTTCCGCTTAGCGGGACTGCATGTTTCACTGCTTGACAGAGAAGAAGACCAATTCAACGTTTTACATTTCACAGACCCCCTTGGGTGGCATTACCCAGCTCTCCCTTGTGACCACAAATCAGCAGGTGGGGCTGGCAGGGAGGCTCATTCATCTGCTTTCCCAGTCTGCACTCGAGTTATTTCAAGCACAGCAGCAGAATCCAGCCAGGAGCACACATCCATGTCCATCGCCTATGTTTCCTTTACAAATGTTTAGACAATGCATGGCAAAAAAACGCTGACAATGTTGTGCTAAGGTTATAATTAGAGCAGCTACGAACCTATTTTGAGGTAAAGAGTTTACACATGTTATTCATAAAGCATGATTCTAAATACGCATTATGTATACGGCACAAATGAATGCATTTATAATAATACAGGTTTCATTAGCCCCTCATTACCATATATTTAAATGGTTCGTGATGATTATCGAGAACAAAAATAATGGACAATTCAGAGGCCAACCAACCAATTGAGCAAGCTGGATTTTGGAGAGAAAAAATGTTATATAATTTATCACATACATACTAGAATCTAGAAAATAAAAATAAACATTAAATGCTATTATGCCTGGCTTTTGTATATAGCACTATAAAATTGTATTTGATTCACTAGAAAAGCATGCAGTCATCCAGACTCTTGCATAGCTAGGCCTAAATAAACATACAGTATATAGAAATGTTAAAAACCACAAAAATGAAACGACACTGATCTCTCGTGTCAAAATAACTTAATATGCATTAGAAGAGTAGTCAGGCAAGTAAATATACTTTTTCCAAGCTGGTTTATATGAGAAGATATTTCTTCTAATTTGATTGAAAATGTAACAGGTACAGGAAATTATTGAAGAACTTAAACAAGAAGGCTGGAAAGTTGTGCTCATGATGAATATCAGTATGAAAAAACAAGTTGAGTGAATAAAAGACGATTGTTGGAGGGACACAACTGCAAACCACTCCAGGGTATATATCAATGGGAATTTTTTAGAGTGGAATATCAAAATTATTAAATAAAGAAGTAAGCAAGAGCAGGATGGAGTTCCTAAAGAATGATTTATTTGGTCATGACAAGCCACGTACCAATCTGACTAAAAAGTAAAGTTTTCCATCGGATAATATTGCTCGTCATGACACATGTATTACACACATGATTTATAAAACTTAAAAATAAACTAAAACATTCACAAATAAGTTTAGAGACATGCATGCTGGGAATTACACGAAGAGACATGGATCAAAGAACAAATGCTAATTTAAAACATCGTATAGACTGTTAAGGAAAGTCAGAGGGCTGGTGAAGGACACTGACTAGAGGAGATGATGACTGGTAGAAGAGATTAGAGATGAAATGGCAGCCAAGAGGGGACATGGCCGAGAGGATGTCCACCCTGGAGTCTGTGGGGAGAACGTGGGAGACCTTATACAGCAGTGGATATATCATGACTGACGATGGATAGGATAGAGTGGCTTTGGGGAAGCAGCAGCCACTAAAATTGCAAAACGTAGAGTTCAAGTTCCAGTCGTGGTCAACACAGTCCATTGTTTCTCGGGGGTCAGGTAAAATAAGTACTGAGTGAGGATGGCTGTACCGATTGGTGAAAGGTCCATTGGCATCTAAAAGGTCAACTGGCCTCTGAAAAACAAAGGTGGAATTTCCACCACTTGCTCAATGCCACCTACAGAGATGATGATCACCAAAACTTTTAGTGATCTTAATCAATGTCTCCAATTAACTGTCCTGTATTAGTGTAGAGGTGTAATTGCGCATGGCTACGAATGTTGAGGTGTGATTATGCATGGCCACGGATGGCCAACAAACACAAGGGGCGGGGTTACGGCCGTACACAAGGGTGGCGCTAGCACCGACGTCCGCATGTGTATCCCCCACGGGCCCCCCTCGGGGGCGAGTCCTATAAAAGGTGATGAGCTCGAGGGCTCGAGGTCGGGACTCAGCTTTAACCAGAGAAGACGGAAGACCAGCTAGGTAGGCCCCAGAGCTCCCCTGGCTCGCTGTCCTTATAAGGGCGACCAGGGCAAGCCGGTGGCGTGGCCCCGAGAGCCCAGACGAAGCTGGTCTGGTGACTCAGGGAGCCGGGATCCCAGCTTAACCAAGCTGGGACAGATAGCCTCCCTAGTCCCGTAGTGGAGGAATTGGTATAGGTTAGAGGGGTTAGCTGTCGAGAATCCCTGTAGCCAAGTGACCTGTAATAACTGTGTTGGTGTAATAAATAAGTGTGCCTCCGATCCTGTCGTCAAGCCTCCATATATACTTACTACATTAGTAATACGAAACATTACGAGAATATGTAAGCCACAACAAGGTGATTCTGCTTACACGGTCACTGCTGTTGGAGATGTTAACACATGAATCAATGACAGAAGAGGGCGAGATATTTTAGATTTTGTTTTTATGTAAACACAGGTGAATTTGCATGTGAGTCAGCATTGCTGTATCATTGTGAAAAATGGAGAAAAGCATCAGTTCCAAGCCATTAAGATTAGACGTGGCAGTCCTAAATTGCACAGCCAGTGACAGGTTGGAATGGTAGACTTAACAGAAGAAATGTGTCTTAAACGTGACACTACTGGAAAGAAAAAAAGTATTTCAGCACATCCATCTAATTCAGTTGTCTCTGGAATGCATACAGTGCGGGAAAAAAGTATTTGATCCCCTGCTGATTTTTTACGTTTGCCCACTGACAAAGAAATGATCAGTCTATAATTTTAATGGTAGGTTTATTTGAACAGTGAGAGACAGAATAACAACAACAAAATCCAGAAAAACGCATGTCAAAAATGTTATAAATTGATTTGCATTTTAATGAGGGAAATAAGTATTTGACCCCCTCTCAATCAGAAAGATTTCTGGCTCCCAGGTGTCTTTTATACAGGTAACGAGCTGAGATTAGGAGCACACTCTTAAAGGGAGTGCTCCTAATCTCAGCTTGTTACCTGTATAAAAGACACCTGTTCACAGAAGCAATCAATCAATCAGATTCCAAACTCTCCACCATGGCCAAGACCAAAGAGCTCTCCAAGGATGTCAGGGACAAGATTGTAGACCTACACAAGGCTGGAATGGGCTACAAGACCATCGCCAAGCAGCTTGGTGAGAAGGTGACAACAGTTGGTGCGATTATTCGCAAATGGAAGAAACACAAAAGAACTGTCAATCTCCCTCGGCCTGGGGCTCCATGCAAGATCTCACCTCGTGGAGTTGCAATGATCATGAGAACGGTGAGGAATCAGCCCAGAACTACACGGGAGGATCTTGTCAATGATCTCAAGGCAGCTGGGACCATAGTCACCAAGAAAACAGTTGGTAACACACTACGCCGTGAAGGACTGAAATCCTGCAGCGCCCGCAAGGTCCCCCTGCTCAAGAAAGCACATATACATGCCCGTCTGAAGTTTGCCAATGAACATCTGAATGATTCAGAGGACAACTGGGTGAAAGTGTTGTGGTCAGATGAGACCAAAATGGAGCTCTTTGGCATCAACTCAACTCGCCGTGTTTGGAGGAGGAGGAATGCTGCCTATGACCCCAAGAACACCATCCCCACCGTCAAACATGGAGGTGGAAACATTATGCTTTGGGGGTGTTTTTCTGCTAAGGGGACAGGACAACTTCACCGCATCAAAGGGACGATGGACGGGGCCATGTACCGTCAAATCTTGGGTGAGAACCTCCTTCCCTCAGCCAGGGCATTGAAAATGGGTCGTGGATGGGTATTCCAGCATGACAATGACCCAAAACACACGGCCAAGGCAACAAAGGAGTGGCTCAAGAAGAAGCACATTAAGGTCCTGGAGTGGCCTAGCCAGTCTCCAGACCTTAATCCCATAGAAAATCTGGGGAGGGAGCTTCGAGTTGCCAAACGTCAGCCTCGAAACCTTAATGACTTGGAGAAGATCTGCAAAGAGGAGTGGGACAAAATCCCTCCTGAGATGTGTGCAAACCTGGTGGCCAACTACAAGAAACGTCTGACCTCTGTGATTGCCAACAAGGGTTTTGCCACCAAGTACTAAGTCATGTTTTGCAGAGGGGTCAAATACTTATTTCCCTCATTAAAATGCAAATCAATTTATAACATTTTTGACATGCGTTTTTCTGGATTTTTTGTTGTTATTCTGTCTCTCACTGTTCAAATAAACCTACCATTAAAATTATAGACTGATCATTTCTTTGTCAGTGGGCAAACGTACAAAATCAGCAGGGGATCAAATACTTTTTTTCCCTCACTGTACACTGCTCACTCATAATTCTATGGTAATCTAGCTTTCATGAAGCATCCGGTCAACTTGCGTATTAGCTTACCAATAAAGTAAAGGGGCATAATCGAATTTCACCAAATGTTGTGTAACATGTCGTTGGATGTTTAAATATGTATGAGACCCCATTGAATCAAATTGAAACGAACTCTAATCCTACTCATATTGTGCCAAATTCCCTTTGCAAAATCAGCCAAATATGAGACTTTAGTATGTGATCATGGCTAAGGTTAAGTATGTTTAACTTGCATCATGAACACTGTCACATACATTCACGATCCCACAGTAAATATCTCACAACATTCCAATGTGTTGAAATGGTGAACAATAATTACACGATGATGTTTTTTTTAATTTAACAGACATTTACAATGGCAGCATTGAAACCACAGTTTCTCCAAAGATTCTTATAAATGTGACTGTTTTCCTCAGCTCAAATTATACAAAAATCACGTTTGCCTGAAATGTATTCACGAGATTTTAATCTTGTCACTTAGTGACCAATATAGCAACTCTTCACGCTATTGGCTACTTCCAACATACCACAGAGAAAAAATCGTGCACATGTCCTCTACTGCTACCTAGTTGTGCTGCAAGAATGTTAAGGTGTGCTAGCAGCTTTCCAATTCCATTACAATTAAAAAGCAACGACTTTCACACCGCAGATGTAAAAAAATAATTAATGTCCCTATGCTTGCTTCAGCATGCTCGCTGGAATGGGCTCTGGCTATGCTGAAATATGATAAAGCGCCAAAGGCTAAAATACCTAACACACCTTCGAATTATACTTATGTAGTCACTAATGTAAAGGATACCTATGTGTAATATAGCGTTATGTTACGGTCACAGAAAACACTAGATCGCGCATTGTGCCGACTCAACAAAGATATAACTTTCATTCCATGATGATAAAAATACATATTACGCTAAACATTTTTTTTACCTGTAAAATTATAATAACATCCTGGACTTCACAGACATATTAATATTTTCTTGACTACAGCATGAAACACATATAATTAAACCACTGTGATCAAAAAAATGTTGTCTCCGTAAAATTGGGTTTCTGAACAGTTCTGCAGTACATACAGTATACACAGTACTCTGTGCGAAACGAATGATGACATGGCAGCTGAAAAAGTGAATACCCGCAAGAAAGGGTGACCAAAGGTGAAATAAATCTCACAAATAAAGCCATGAGAGGTGGAAATATAAGTACAATACAATAATGTGCAGGACCTCATCCAAAAGTGCAGAAAGAATGAATTTTGATGGCACTGTAATGTTATAATTACAAACACGCATACTATAATTACATATACACAACATGATACATTTTACTTAACTTCACTTTCTACCTTAATGTGGAAAAAGTGAGAATACTGTAAAGGGTCAGTGCACTTCAAACAAATCCAACCTCTGCACCTTCCAGAGTCGTTGTGATTACCAACCTCGGATCCCTGAATTAGAAGGCTACAGAGGTCACAATCCTTAGAACTCTCAAGAATTCTGTTCATTTCAAAAGAGAAAAAATACGTCACAAATCTCAACCCGACCACAGTGACAGTGTTTAAAAGAGTAACCTTTGTAAAGATTACTTTTCAGACAACCTACAAAGCAAATTTACATCTACAGTGCCAGCATTAACTATTGTATTATCTTACAATATAAACTTATTTGCAACTTTTGCTTAATTACAATGATTCTTGAAACTTGTTTCCAATACATGCGTTCTTGTTTCACGCAAATATGTCCACTGTGTCATTGTATAGTCCTGTAAATAATTTGATAGTCTCAGGAAATCCATGCCTAGCATCTGCATAAGCAACGTAAGCAATTAGACGTTGCTTATGAACAAACAAAGTTGAAACGTTCAAGATACAATTTAATTGGCAGATATCCACTTGAAGGTTTATTAAAGTTCAATAATGCAAGCACACACAAATTCTTAAAGCCACTTCAACTTGCAGGGTGGCCTTGCTAGGTATCGCAAATTGGTTATGTCACAGGCTTCACAGGTCAATGATCATTGATGGAAGCTCAGCATCGGAGACCATTAAAGTTTTCTGATGAGCCCAATGAGGTTAACGTCTTAACTAGGTTTTATGTAGCCAACCGAGTGGCTTAATCATATGTGGAAACTAAAAATTGTAGGAGAAGTTTTTTTTGAATGCTCTACATGTGTTTCTTAACACCTGAAGTTAAACTACATCTTATTGATGAATTAGATCTTGCCATTATATAAATCACCAGGTTTAACCTGGGTATAATTTGAAGACTGTGTTCCTTTGCAACAAAAAGGAGACAGCTGGTATTTTTGCAAACACCCCCACTTTACCCGAGTCTGGAGTCAACCACTGCTCTCCCAGAGATGTATTTAGTAGTTTTATGTTAATGTGAAAATGGGTTTCTTTGATGCCTCTCAGGTGGAGATTTTCTTTTAAAATGAGAACGTAATGAAAGGCAAGTGTCAACAAAGATAACAGACTTGAGTCTCCCACACTTATTTAGTAGTTTACAGCATTCCTGTTATTTCCTTTTATCAAGCAGAAAATGTGCAGGTTAACATCAGCCCTTTTATTTTTACACACGCTTAGAGTCGCTGATTAAAATATGTATATATATATCAAACAAAGATATAATCTGAGGCATGCGCTAAGTTTTTACTTTTTTGCCTGACAAAAACTTTACGACAAACATTCCAAAAAACCCCATACAAGTAAGAAGATGAAGTACCATTCATTTAGTACATTATTATCTATTCCAGCTGGGCAATCATCACAAATCCTAGCCTGAAAAAACGATTTCATTCTGGGAATCAAATGCCACTACAAATAGAATCGTGGCAGGGCTGTATCGCTATGAAATAAAGATTAAGTGTCATTATATTACACTTACACAAACCATACAATTGCATTGACACAACGTAATTTGGAAAAAAAATCTGTTTCGCAAACAAACCTGCATTCAATGTAAAACATTGGGATGAATGCTGTTGGTTTGTTTACTCCTGTCATAAAGAACGCTTTTATTTAACATTTCCATTTTAAAGGACGCAGGTTTTGCCTTTCTAAGTACCTGAGACTGCACACCTGTTTCTGTAACCATAACTAACATATTGTCGTTGTTCCATGTGGTCCATTGAGAAGAGCAGCAGAGGATGTCAGGTACAAATACAGGTCTCCTGGAAAGGTAGAAATAACTGTTGTATGTGATATAACGGTTGTCCCTTTGTATCATATAATTATCATTCACAGTGCTTGGACTCGAGAAAGAGTACTGTACTGCTAAACTTAAAGGTGTGTGATTTTAATGTTGAATATTGTATTCTACATTTAGTTTTATGGACAGTACTTTGAGTGTCAAAAAGAAATAAGACAAATATTATCACTCATTGTCAGACATAATCTATCCACTGCTGGAGGAGGGCCTTCCCAAAGTCATCACACATCCTCATTGTCTCGCAATGTAACAATCCATCTATCTCCCGTACATTATCTGATTTCATTGCTCCATCACCGTGGAGTCTGTACACTCTGGCATGTTTCCTCCTTTGGCTGCCAATACCTTCACGAGTCTTGACCATCTGCCATTATCGCATATAGCAATATACCCTGCCAAGTACCCTTCATTTTCTTAAGTCAGTAACTCAATGTCTTTCATTTGTTCTCAAATGCATGTGTTTCCTCTGTCTGTCAGTGTATTCCAAGTACTGTGTGCAATTCTCCACACATCTTCTTTGTGCATTTTCAGCTTTTTTATTGATGTATTCGTCAATGTCCATATTTCAGATCAATATGTCATAGCAGGTAAAATGCAATGATGACAAACTTGTTCTTGCAAAGGCACTCCAACCTACTGGTTCGCCTCTTTATTTTAATAATAACAAAGCCTAATGTTCCACAATTTTTTTTTTATTTCTCAAGACTGTAATCACATGATTCTAAATCTAAGCAAGCTGTAACATCGTGCCAAACCTAAGATGTAAAACATGCAAAAACATGATTTAATTGACATTGTTTAGAACGGAGTTGAGCCAAAATTATTGTTTTTCTTACTGTTTTTGAAACCGCCAAGGCCCTTCCCTCACAGATCAGTTGGAGGGACCTGTTAAACCACCACCTGAAAAGGTAACACAACTAAAATACACATTAAATTACCAAAGCTACACGTTCGTAGTCACATGGAGCCTACCAGTTGCACTACAAATACCCCAATGATGTAAAGTTACAATCATCCATCCCATGTATATTCTCAAGTACATATCATTAAATACGGTATAAGCATATTCTGCTGAGTAAGTACTCCATGAGAAGCCGATTCATTTTTGTTCGCTAAACAGTTGGCACACCACCTTGTGTTTACATGAACTAAGATCGCTCTCTGTTGAGCACCATCCATTTGTGGCACCAAACATTAAAGTCCAGTTCACACAGTGTATTGGGCAGTAAACACTTCTTGCATTGTTGTGGCAATCCGCCTTAATATTCACCCAAGGCATTCAACCACGCATACAGAGCGAGCGCATCCAACAATACACCTCCAACTGGGCCAGCCTTCACACCAAATTAATTCATTAGTACTGGAACATAAACACATTTTATTACATGACCTAGCACTATTATAAAAAAAAACTAAGTATTCAGAGGCGCTGTTAGACATGCGGCAAATATGCACTAAGGTTAGTATATAAATGGGGACGATCATATTCATAAATTGAAACAAAAATTACTACTTTTCTTATTGCCATGGTAAAGTTACCATTAAATGACTTTCAACAGAGCTGCATAAATATTTGTCACAGCAAATGTATTTCACTTTATATATAGTACTGTACATGGTACTGGTTTATACTGTAGATGGCGTAATTATTAGCACACTGCACCATTAATCCGGTGATCCGAGTTCGATGTCCAGCCACAGCTGACATCAGTGGCGATTGATGTGGTCCTGAACACTCCCACGTCACCATAATGCACTGACCAGCATGGTGAAGTATGGTAATACAACCATCATGACTGACAAACTAAAAACGTAACTTTATTTTACTATAAAATATTATTGTTTTACCAGGTAAGGCCCACTGAGCTATATAGCTCTTTTTCAGAAACGACCTGGTCACAAATGATAGATCAACAAAGTGGTTTGTCATGTATACATTTATAGCAGCCAAATACTCTAAACGCATGTTTCTAAATGTGGAGGGAAAAACCGGAGGAACCAGAGAAAAATACACATGACCACAAGGAGAACATGCAAACTCCAAATATATAAGCATCAGGGTTGGGATCGAACCCACAACCTCCTGTATACCATACAAGGTAGTTAACATTGCAGCTGCGGCGCCGATGACATGGGGGATGAAATTCATCCAGCAGTGGACTGACAAATGGATGTAAAATTGCTGGCGGAGTGAAACTTTAAAATGCCATTTGGTTTCATTGTATATTCCTGTGTCACAGCATCAACGTGCCTGAAATTGGTTCTCTTAATTGAAATGCATAACGTGCTCTTCATTCCAAATATTTTGGCAAAATAAGTGTTCTTTGAAAATAAGAGTGATGAACTTGATGACAAGTCCACACAGTTTGTGTAACCTCAGCCCTGTCCCACAACTTTACTTTGAAAACGATCTTTTTCCCACTTGAGCACCTTGCTCATCGGCCTTGTCACGAGGCTCACGTGAGGTCAATGGCTCCTCTCGGGACCGCCATGGCCAAGGGGCCAATCAGACACAAGTAGCGAGCGGCATTCCATCGCTTTCGGACATGTGCCACAGGCGACAGCCAAAACAAAAGCAGCACAGTTTTACCCTTTGTGCACAGCCCGAGGCTTACAGTACATGTGCTGGGCACGGATGAAAGGTGCTGGGGAAAGTTCTGCACAAAAAAGATCGTGGTATTTGCAAAGCATTTTAAACGGTTTACATTCCCCATGACAATCTTACACATTTGTTTAACCAACCATTTTTTGTTGCAACTGCATAGTTATGATTTGTGCAAAAAAGTTAATGTTACAGTGAATTACTGTTCATCATAAACTATATTTTTGTATAAACACAATATTTCGCGTTTTAAAATTTATTACAGCAATTACATTTGTGAATGTAAACATTTATAATATTTTACAATGCAGAATATTGGATGGTAGATTACCAGGTAAAACAAAAACTTGTTATGCCAGTGCCTCAAAAAGCAATCTAAAGATTTCTTACAGAGTTAAAGACGAGCAGCCAAGCAAGCGTTTTGTGAACTCTTGAAACCCCAGGTGTGTCTCATTCTCTGGCAGAGTTTCAACCATTTGAGTCTGTAGGCACTAACGGAGCATTCATACCTGGGCCAGCTTTCAGGTTCCACCCCTATACGAACAGCCGTTGGGCAAGTTAATCCAGCGTTATTCCTCGAAACAAACTCAGACATTCCTGTCTATGGTTTAGTAATCACGTTACCACATCTGTCCAACCTGACGGTGGTGAACATCATCAGACATTCCGCTCACTGTGCTGTGTGAAACTGCCCCCATTGAGTTTAGTTACACATGTATTCTCTCATTTAAGTCTAGGTTTGATTACGTAGACAATAACAATTTACAGCATGGCATTTTGCTTTGGACATTTTAGGGAAGGTCCTTACCAATTGAAACCATATTCAGGCTAGAATAACTCAGATGCAAACTTTTTGCGATATAAAATCCCATCGCATCATTGGGCAATACAAGCAAATAAATGAATGCACCTCTTCCAACAGACTGCTCATTGTGAGCGCATAAAATGAAGAGCATTTGCCAATTTAGCGTGTGGAATTACTTCTGAAATGGGGCACATCAGTGTTGCCCAAACTCCTGAATCAGCAGCAAGAAGGATGTGAAGAGGGTGGCCCGCTGAATGAATGCAGAGTCCAGGACGGGATTAGATGAAACCAAAGCGGTACCGGGACATGCGATGCCCTGCTGAACAGCAGCCAGAATGCATGGAGCTCACCCGCTCGCTCCGACCATACACATGCACTGAGGCATAATTGAGGCGCTTTACATTTTACACTTTTTACCCACGAGTTTCATTCGAGAGAAAAGCTGTATGCTTTACCAAGCGCTGTTGACATTCTCACGAGTAACGGAAAATGAACAAAGGTTTATTATAAGAAAGTGAAAAAAACATTTGTTATTATTGTAAGAATCTCGTACGAAGTTTCAAATATCCAGGTGCATTTCAATTGGCATCTTAGAACAGGAGAAGGTCATATGTTTATTTACTTAAGGCATGAGAACAAAATGGGAGGTGGAGGGATGGCGAGCTAGGGACTTGCGTTTTAAGCTGAAAACCTCTTAAACATTTTTACTCTCTTCAGTCTATGGCTTATTAAAAGTGTAAACATTACTTTGCAGCGCCCGTGTAATGCAGACACCCAAGGTAGGAAGGAGCCAAGACCACGTCCATTCACTCGAAATCCCGTAGACACAAGTGCACGTAAATTCATATCTGCATAGGCAGATTAGCGGGACTCTGGAATTGCACCCGTACGGAGATGACGACAGCACTTCATCCAGCAGTAGATAGAACACGGTTTACGATATGTTATACGCGGGATTTAAACACTGAAGTACTATCGACAATTTATGTTATCCAGTTCAATACTACGGTGCTAAACATCTAATCATAAGTGCACACAGGTCATGGGAAACCAATATTGCGCAAACGTTTACACGTGCGACATTGAGACAAAATGTGGTGCATATACACTTGGCTGCAGTCACCAACAATCGTTGATTGGGCTGCACTCGCAGGTCGTTGAGTTGGAAGTGTGATCGAGGGGGTGGCTGTGCAATTGGTTTGTGTACCGAGGTTGCGGGAGTTCGTGGAGCCCGTGGTCTGGGGAGAGTGACTGACTGGGGACCCAACCTGGTGCGCAATGCTCGAACAAAGGTGCATATGGTGCTGTGTATGTGTGTAGGGTGGTGGGTGCTCGTCAAAAGCACTTGCCCCAACAGTCTTTTAAGGCTATACAGGAGTTCTTTATCTTTGGGTGTAGAGTCCTAGGAGCTGCGTGTGCAGGGTGCTGGCCGTGTGTGCAGAGTCCTGCGTGTGTATGTAGGGTGGGGTGTGTGTGTGTAGGGTGGTGGGTGTGTGTGTAGGGTGGTGTGTGTGTAGGGTGGTGGGTGTGTGTGTAGGATTAGTGTGTGTGTGTGTAGGGTGGTGGGTGTATGGACCTGTGGTGGTGTCTCGTGTTGAATGCATTGTCCTTACATGGGGAGCGGTGGTGCAGCGGTTAGCGCGCTGCGCTATGAACCTGGCGACCCGGGTTCGATTCCGGCTCACGCCCACACCAGTGACGATTATCTGAATGGGTCCTGCCCCCTAGGTGACTCAACTTCAAATGAATACCTGGGGGATACAAAGACAGTCGGGCGTGGTGCTGGCCACCTACCCACACGTGTGATGTGTCGGCATTCATAGGTGCTCGCTAACAGCACTTGCCCCCTACAGTCTGTTAAGGCTATACGGGGGATCTGTTTTTGTAGGGACATGTGGTGTTGTCTCGTGTTGGATGCCTTGTCCTTACCTGTGCGCTGTGTAGCCGCGTGTCGGACGAGGCACGCAGGGAGCAGCAGCAGCAGCGGCCAGCAGCTCGGCCACCTGCGCAGCCAATACATTTTCACGGAGCGAGAAAAAACCACCCCGAGACACACTACCGTTCACAATCGCGCACGCAGTGCTAATTGAAAACCCCCATCCAACTTTACACTCGCACGCGGTCTTGCAGAAGAAATAGGGCGAATGCGGTTCTTCGGTGATTGTGACACTTGTAATGATACAAATGAAGATGGTGAATGGATGTATTGAGCAGTGGTGGTGAATGGTGATGATTATTCTCACCAGCGAGCCATGATGATCCAGCTCCGTGCAGGGTTGTTGCTCGGTGGTGCTGCTGCTGATGATGATGCTGATGATGCTTTTGTGAAGCGGGGCGGCTTCTCCCCTCCCGCTTCGGGGTGGAGACTCAGCTCCGTACGTGCGCGCCCCTGTCCCAGCGTCCGAAATCGAACAATCACGCACACTCCATACACAGCGCACAGACACGCACACACATAGACACCACCGCTCTCCACAACAAAGACCCACCCATAGCCTTACCAGACTGTTGGGGCAAGTGCCGTTAGCGAGCACCTATGAAGGCCGGCAAGCACACGTGGGGGAAGCTGGCCAGCACAACGCCCGGCTCCATTTGTCTCTCTCGTGACAATGTACATACCCGCAACAGTTATTCATTTGATGTTGAGTCGACCTGGGGGGGGGCAGGACCGGTTCAGATAATCGTCACTGATGTTGGCCGTGAGCGAGAATCGAACTCGGAGCACCCGGGTTCGTAGTGCAGCGCGCTAACCGCATGTACGCACGCACACACAATGTATACACCTAGCACGCGTACACGCGTATGGATACGGAGTGCGTAAGACTATACTAATCACACGCGCACATACTTGTCCTCGCGTGGGTGTGCACACGCGCACGTGATGCTGTCCTCACCTGCACACGTATTGTGGGTGTGCGCGTGCATGCACAGCTGGACTGCAAACGCAAGTACTTCGGGGTCCATATTTTCAAAATTCTAGAAGTAACCGCACATTATAAAATGACTCAATTCGAATGACACATAGCAATCATCGCCTCCTACTGGCAGACTAATGTCCGTTTGCAGGCCAGGTGATGAGCCACCTTGTGCCGCACAGGGACAGCTGCCGCTGGGGGTACCCTTTCAAATGTTTGAGATGAGATATTTGTGAACACACACTGAGACACCCCGGCGTAAAGGGTAGCGCTATGTAAAAAAAAAACCCTAATCGTTATTGTTTTCTACAATATATAGATACTCAGCTCACCTGTATGACACGGCACAATTTGTATACCCACATGCACTGTGCGGAACACAGTCACGAGCGTTCTGCTAACTCGCGCAGAGTGCAGTTCCCTTTCAAAGTTTTGAGACTAAACACAGGGTCGATGATAGCGTCACGTATTTTGTCCGCTTTATCTAACAAACTTTATTATTGTCACGCATACGCCTTTCAAGAAATAGGTACAGTAGACAATTCCGTGGATTATTTACCAAGCACATTAAGCACAGGGGTGGCGTGTTGGCACAGTGGCTTGGAGAATGCACTTTGACCCTACTATCTAAGTTCAATTCCTAGCCATGGCTAATATTAGTGGTCAGTAATGATATCTGAACTGGCCCTGAACACTCCCTGTATCACCCAGCACTGCTCATTGTGGTGGGGTATGGTTAAACAAATCCCAGAACAAAAATGTGTGAGGTGACCTTCATGTAGACGTACATTACATTGCATAAGTACAAAGGCTGGTATTTTGCATACTTACTTGTACGTATGAACGATTACGTTTTGTCTTACATATCCTCTGCTGCAAGGTGCCCGCTAAAACAGTGAATTCCTTTCTTTAAATCATACGAGGGCCCATTGAGACACATGCTTTTACCACGGAGACCTGGGCAAATAAACCACACCTTTTCTCACAGGGCAATAATACTAATAATGCCGCTTGAGTGCTTAGTGCTCGTTGCAAGTGTTCGATGTTTAAAGCCCATAATGAAGAGACGAGCAAAGCCTTTAACATTTGTTGACAGGCTCTAGAATTACCTTTCCCTGCTGTATACTTACTACCTGTAGCTTGTACCTAATTTAGACTAGTCGCTGTGCGCATGTGAGCATTACGTTTTGCCCAGGTTATCATCATCAGCCATACCCCACCAGCTGCTGGATGAAGGTCTGCCCAAACAACAGCAATCTCTCACGATCCTGTAATAATGTAATAATCCACCAAGCACATGCACACAAACGGGTTTCGTTGTTACTTCTCGGTGTATATTCTCTTGAATGCGTTATTATTCTTGACCATTTGCCATCACTCCTTCCAGCGACGAGTCCTGCGCAAGCCCACTATTCTTAATAGTTTGGATAATTTCATTAACCTGTGTATAGTGTGCACGGGTTATGCAATTAAAACTAGAAAAAATGTCCCCCTTTTTACACACTTTTATTATTATTACAAACTTTTATTATCATCACACACTTATATTGAAGTTGCCGTGTTGTCTGCTTATAGTCTTTGGATTCTTGACGCTTCATAGATCCAGATCTGCGAAGCCTCACGAACTGAAATTTTGACTCGGCTCGCATGGCAATTCAAGTGGGTGGCTTGCATAAAGAAACTTAGACATATCGAAAAGATGCCACCCACTTTGATTCAGTACATCAAATGTGATTAATTCTGGGGTCAAAATAATTTAATTTTTACTTTAGAGTGCAAATAAAAGTGTGTACATTGAAAAGCTTGTTTTTACCTATTTTTTCAATTCCAAATTCATACAGGGTACCACGGGGGTTTTTTTGGGGAAGAAAATATGTTTTTACTGATAATATAATATGCAAATTTTTTTTGTATCTACGGAACCTCGATACTGGAACATATACATGGGCCCGATTACACTGTGCAACAATTATGTATTATTTATTGCTCCTGGGTAGTGTTATTTCCTAATTGCTTATGCCTCAAAAGTACAGAAAATGGCTATTATCCCCCACAAACTTTGCTTTTGTGACCAGGACAGTGATATTTTGAAATTTACCTATTTTCCAGAACATTATAATTATAGACATTGGTACAAGTGCCAAAAAACGTCTTCTGCGAGTTCTGTGTAAAGGAGGACATGTAACACTGAAGCCCATTTTGGAGCTATGATGAGTATATGCTTAACAGATGCCAGAAACGGATGCAACTGCATGCCATGAGTTATCTTTAGTTGCTGCTTTGGGCAGTGTGTCATTTGTGCTCCTATTAGTCTCTTTTATCACTTTAACATACTATAGGATGCCTCGGGCCCTCAGCACATGCCCCGTTTACTGCACACTTGCAAATACTTTATTACAATATCGAAAACATTTGTATTTGCGGAATACAGAACAAATATGTAGCCTGTAACATTTGCATTACTCTACTTGTAAAAACAGCTACAGCTCCTATGCAAAGTCTATGCTACAGTTCCAATACAAAGTCAGTTTAGAATGTAAAGGTTGGGTAAATATTCTGCAAACACAAATTACAGTATCAATTGCATTCCCTGTATTGTTGGCTTTTTAGTACTCATACAATAGCCCAAGATAGAAGAACAGCAAAGTTACGGTTTTTGGATCCCCCAGGACTCGATTAGTCAATTAATTAAGTGAAAATAGTTCAAAAGAAGAAAAAATCCCTGACAAGGGTTCATTAACCGGTGGACCCACACACAAAAAGGGGCTTTGTATAGTTTGCCTTGCAGTGCGAGGCTCCTTTCGTCATGATCTGCCCGCCTGGTCCTGTGAACTCACTGTCCCTGCGTGCCCTGAATTCAGGATTTGTGTGCAGCACCCTGAAGTTGGGTGGTGATGGAGGGAGGAGGGGCTGAGAAACGTGTTACGGATGGTTAACCTCATTCCCAGAGCTTCTCCAGCCCAGGAGGGCCTGTGACATTCTTTATCAGGCCTCTGTTTGACATGCTGCCTGCACACTCACACTTGTGCCACCTACTCATGCGTGGGTCAGCCATGATTGTGATGGTCCAGGCTGAACTATGGCACTTTTTGACCACCGTTTTTTTCAATACACTGTTCCCTGTTACGTATAAATTCACCGTCACACAACTGTGGGTCATACACGTTTCTGTTGAGTGTCTATTTTTTTCGTCTTATATTCCTGTATTAGGGTTTGTTTAGACTTGTGCTTCTTTAATAGCAACACATAAAGTTTTGAGGGCGAATCCATAATGTCAGATATTAATGCTTGCTGATACTATACAAAGTTCTCATCGTTCGTCACAGAGCAAAGTCCTGTTTGTCAAAGCAGGACACGTGGTTTCGACAAAGAACTGCTGGGCTGTGCTGGCCCATTATGTAATAAAACAAGCCGGCAAGCTAGGTCAAACGGACTACCTCTGTGTGCAAAAACAGCATGTGTCAGTCAGTGTATGGTGTTTGTAGATAAGCCGTTTACATTCATGGACCTAGAAATTAGTGCACAGGAATATATAACCTCCAAGGTTCTATGGGCTGAAATACGTGGTACTGGCTCCTAATTTGTAAAAAGTTTATCCTGAAGGAGGCTGGTCATATTGGAAAAATCAACCCATGATTACTTTGTCATGCAAGTTCTACATCCCTTAAAATGTATGCTTCTTGAAACCTTTAGCAGTGAGCAACAGCGAGCAACATTTTACATATTTTTTTTCTACCTTCCAACTCATCTGCATGGTAATCAAGACCTCCGTGATAATGAAGCGAGTGAGTGGAAGATGATACTGCTGATTTTCAAAAGAAACACAAAGAGGCATACATGATGATACTCGACGTTATCACACGAAAACCCCTAAAGGCATACATAACAACACAGATAATGGTATCACTAACTTTATAACCAACAGATTCTGAATAAAGATACAAAGTGTAGCTTTACAAAGCCGACCCTATGCGCTCTATGACATGTCCTGCATGCGTGACAGGCTCTACAAGGCTGTGTTTTTTACATTTTAAGCAATTTTATCCACAGTTGGATGAAGGTCTTCCCATACCGTGTTGATCATGGCTGTTATTTGATGAATGGCAGGGCAGGGCCAGTTCAGATATCACACACCGCTGATGTTATACATGGCCATAAATCAAACTCAGGTTGCCATGTGCATTGTGCCACTGCTCCACCCCAAATAAGTAAGTTCGTCGTGACGGATAATGTAAACAGTAAAATTAAACTGCTTTGTATCAAAAGCAATGAGCACAGCATTTTCAAAGTGATACTTGTCAGGCATGCAGTTCTAAGACCCAGTCACATCTGTAGCAACCATAAAATATAAAGTTTCAGGAATACTGATCAAAGTGTTGTTTCATTCAAATGAATTTAACCTGGCAACCACAAGGAATGCAACATTCAATATCAGCAACGCACACAAATTCTGGCTTTCCCAACTCATATTCTGTGTAGCCTATAAGAAGTGTGCATATGTAGTACACAATATTAAACGCACACAGGTGTATGATATAACGAGCAACAAAGTAATGCATGATATTGCTGGTACAAAGTTGGCAATTTCATCAAACATTTATGTGTGCATGCTTGTAAAGTGCACCCTTCCTGTGCATAAGCCTAGGAAGCGAGTACTATAAGTATCTCAGTAACTGAAATCACACACAGAGCTTGATACAAGCCAAGGAATGGTGACATGAAAACAATTGTTTATGTTTTATAGCTGTTACAAATAAAGTATGTAAACATAGCAGAAAGCAAGAAAAATATGGCGTAGAATTGTTCAAGGTAACCAATTAAACAATTCTACGCCATATTTGTTTTTTGTTCAAGGTAAACAATTAAACAAAAAACAACAACATACAATTATAAAAGATAGTTGTGTAAATAATTTTAATGTTTTCACATTAATGTCTTCATAAACTGTACTTTGAGCGGACATTGGAAATACAAATGTGTGATTTGTTGCCAATAGAGTTGTGATCAGGCAGCCGTGGACAAAGAACACCAACACTTTGTACATGATCAGTCAACCATCCCTTCATCCCCATCAGACATTTCAAGGGTTTCCTGAACAGACCCGCAGACAAAACATTCTGGTGCTCAACCAGCCATTGGGGCCAAGGCAAATGAAAGCAACTATAACTCTGAAAACAAAACACTGATTTTAATCACCATCTAGGCAACAGAATAGCAATAATTTTGCCATCAAAAATAAGAAAAAAATGAAAATTTCCTTTGATAATTGTTTTGAATTTCAAAGCATTCCAAGCACACACACACACACAAACATTGAGATTATGTGACTAGAATCTGTGGTATTATTTTCTTTCGTTTTCTAAGAGATACCAGCATCGGGGCTTTAGAGATTGTCAGGCCAATATTAACTCCTATTTATGTGAAATTACTGTACAATTGTGATAGAATAGTGCCCCATATGGTGAGAAATACTCTCACCACAGAGTATCCACAGTATTCAATCTCCTGAGCAATCCATCAGGAAGCAATAAAAGAGGCAAATGACAGTGGAAAGAACCAAGCTTTAAGGCAACTTAAGAGCTACAATTATCCTTTTGTGGATAAGAGGTCAAACCAACAGGCTTTGATCCAGGCCAAGATAATGACAATGCATGGTAATGGTGGTTTATTGTTGTAAAGTATTAATTTCCGTTTTTCCCCCACAGTATTATCCAATTGTCCTATCAGCATCATGCAATTACACAAAGATGAATCCATTCATAACTCACACAGAGAAGTGCGTCTCCACATGTTAGAGAATGGTTTGTGGAAGGAGATATAACAGAACTAAGTAACCTATAAGTCACACTAGGGGGCAACTCTTTTGCACCCACCTGACCACAAAAATAAATGTTAGTGTAAAATTCTAACCAATATTTGTATTTCAATGAAGCTGAAATTGATCCAATTTAAGTGTAGAACCAAGGTTAACGTGATGGGTTATTGTGTGCTGTTATTGAAAACTGAGCTGAGACCATCAACTCACAACATTTGAGAACCCAGTTAAATTGAGAGCTGCCCGGATTCTAACCCACGGTCTCAGTGGTGTCAGTGCAGCGTTCTGACCTTGGAGCCACTAAGCCACCTCTATTGTTGTAAAATATTAATGACATTGCTTTGTAAAATATATATTTTTTACCTTTTCCAGAAGATAATATCGATATTTACTCATAGTATTATTCATAATTTGTTATGCAACTGTGCAATACAGTTCATGTATATCAATACAAATTAAATGTTGCCACAAGTATTAAAATGCCACATTTTAACAATGACCTGACATGGAATTATTTAAAAGATGAATACATGTTTAAAGTTCCAATAAGTAAATTCCCAAAGTTATGAAGTATTTGAAATACATAGCACCTGTATTTGTGCGTTTATCATGTGAAACTCAGTGTTCCTTGACAGTTTAGCTGCTCAACAATGTGTAAAATGTGAACGCTGTTGGAATTCCAGAATGACATTATCGGTGTCCTTGTCTATGTAAGACACATGGATTGCCCCCAGATATGATAGGAGCAGCCTTGGGCAGGCAGCGCATTAATGGCTAGCGACCTCCCAGTCCATGTGCAGCCATCAAGCACACCCTGGAACAGTTGACCTGTATCGGCAAACAAACCTAATCCTCTCCTCAGGGGAGACCAAATAGCTCCCATCTCTTGTAATAGTCAACTCAATGGCCTGAAGTGGCAACTCATTTTCTGTACTTAAAGAATAACTCACCCTCGAAAATGTAATGCAATGTATTTTATTGATGACATCATAGAATACGGAACATTTGAGAAACCCTACAATTATAATATACTACTTTTCATATTATTTTAGCAATGGATACACCTGTGCTAAATTAACATGAACACTTGTAAATAAACACATCGCTGAGAAAATGTTAAACACACTACTGTTACGTGGACGGCTGTTTTGTACTTATTACGTGACAGCCAAGGAGGCAATGATTGAGAGGTTGCTGCATAAATAAAATTTGGAATGTACATAATAGCAGGGAGCAGCTATGTCTGTGTAACCCCTGGAAGACCAATCCACTTTTCTACTTTTCTAGTCAACAAAGACACATTTGGCCACCCATTTCCAGATTATGAAATAACATCTATTGATAACAGTTTCCAGACACTGATTGCATGCATATCAAGGTTATTGGCATTGCCATCATATATCCAGGTCGGCCTGTGTATATAGGTTGACTGGGTTAATGGTGAAGGGGTAGGGGACAAAGCCTGGAGGAATGTAGTTCTGAGTGATCAATCATTGTGGAACTACCCTCTCCCTCCTTGAATAACCCCCATTTTCTAACCCAGTCTCCCCTCCCCACGAGTGGACAATCTGGTCTTGCCAGGTATGAGGCCTATTGGCCAATGCAGTTATTCATACTGTATGTCTAGTTGCTGCATCATCATTTCTCTTTACTCTCAGTAACTCGAAAATTGTGAATCCTGTACTCTGTTAGAAATGCAATTGATAGCAACCTCTGTATGGCATTTTGATTCAATTGAACAGGGTGTCAATACTATATCAGTTGAGTTAGAGTATGTCTTCAAATAATACGAGTGAGTAAATAACGTGGTTTATGGTATTTTATGGAATAAATGTATCAGTGGAGTCAGAATGGGTAAAACTAATTTGAAAAGCGTAAACAGCGCAAGGGTGCGGTGCCACAGGATTGTGAAATATGTTATGCAGGTACGATTCTGCTGCTACACGTGCCAGCACTTTTTGGTGAAGTGAGTCACATTTTACATACATCCCATTTGGTTTATGGACAGACTGCAATCTTGTAAGAGCCACACTTAAATAAGTACCTCTTGAGATTCTGCCTTTAATCTTTTGAAGGGCACAGGTCAAATATATTTAAACATTTTGGTTGATAATACATATTTGCAAAACATATTTTGAAACATACATCTATGTTTCTCCTAAATAATCTAAACATACCTCGTAAAATAATAAACAGAGCGTTACTTGTTTTTTAAAATCCAGATGCACGGTAAAATAATACATTCACTGCAGCAGGACTGTTATGGAGTGCATATGTAATTTGAACCAAGACTGAAAAAGGGCATGTATTCATCCAGGTGTATGTCTGTGTAGAGCTGCCAAGATGTCAAGGTTTCCATGCGATACACGCGCCAAGTAAAGTTAACAGTCACCACATCTCTTCTTTGCGTTAGCCCAAGCCCAAACTTTTTAGCATAAGTGCACGCATTGTGCAAATTGAAAATAACGGAACTGTACATTGTTGTTGTTGAATTCTCCAAGTTGACCCTTGGGTATAAAAATTACTGTCCATCCAGTTGAACACTATTTTAAAGCATTTCAAGTCAAAATAGTGGACGTTGGATGAGGGGAAGATTGTTCTTTATTGCTTCATGCACCCGGTCATTTTTTCAAAGGGATGTGATAAAAAGTTAGGCTTTGTTTGGAAGTCCAGTCTTTCCAGATACGAGAGTTCAAATGCAGTGCTTTTCTCAAAACAAGTTTAGCACATGTCATTGCAATGGGTTCCTTCATGTGGGTTGTGACATGCATTTTCATTCTCTGAACAATAGTTGGAAGTCTTTTAAGAAGACACCAATCAATTCCAATTGTTAAGAAAAAGACTATCCACACATTATATAAATAGATTTACACTGCGTGACAGATCTGATATTTTACTTGTCGACAATGAAATGCCTCACAAGTGCAATGACTGCAATGATCATTATGACTGCTTTAGAAGTTTTCAAATGTTAAAAAATTAACTTTTAATATGACATATGGTTGTTTAAAATATACTCGTGCATCCAAAATGTTCATGCATTTTTTCTAGCAACACGTACACCAAATAAAATATCGTTGAATACGAATAATACATATCTTAATGTCTGTCCATTTGCAGTTGGCAACTTAATGTAGTTATGCATTACCTGATAAAAGTGTTACACAACAGAAACCCTTGTGATTATGTAGTGCAGGCTTAAACATGCACTGGACGTGTGAGATGGAAAGGTAGCGAGACTTTTGGGCTGCAGGCAGTCGGCTGGAGTGTGTGCATGGAAAGGCATGTGTGGACATGCAGAGGTATTCGGTTAGGATTTTCTATTTTAAAAAAACCTTGAAAAAATAGTTTACATGTGGTTTCATTGATAACTGTACTTGCAATGTATGTACGATATGCTTTTTTCCCCAACAGGATTAAATTATGGCCGTTTTGTTATTGCATTGCTAGCGACATCAACAGAGCCACAACATGTCCAACAATATGTGATAGAGGAATAGCAACAATAATATAATATATTTTGCCAACAAAATTTGACTCATATCCAGATCAAAATGTTATGGTTAAAGTATGCAGTACAGTATTGTAAAATGTTGGCTACAGCTATCACTAATCATACTAACAATCTTGGGCACTCCCAGAACCCAGGAGTTCGGGCTTCGGTCTGCACCCCACCTCCCTTGTTACGGTTTGTGCCTTTTACTAAGCTCTTATCAAATAAAAAAACACAATCTTGGGCATTAATGCTGTTAGATTTTTTAATCAATTTTAGGTAATCGTTCTGCTGCCAAGATATTAAAATCTGTTTCATGTTTACATCAGTGATCTAAATCAACATCGCTCCATTCCCAAGGTTACTTTTTCCTCATCATCTATGATAAAGCCAACCAACCATGAACATCTCACTGTTAATATGCACATATGAGTTGTGGTTTACAGCAGTGTGGATTGAAGGGAAAAGTTGAGGAATGAGGTGAGGTTAGGGGAGCTGTGTGTGAATAGAGGCTCTCAATCAGCACAAAATGCTGATACTTGACATTTTTTTGGTACCTAGTGGCAAGGGATAGTATTACTGACATTTATCAAATGAATGTAATTTTAAGAATACAATCGACCAACGTTCTTCACACTGTAGCGCGTGGCGATGGGAGATTGGTACACAATGGAATTAGGGGAGCAGCCCGTTCTACCAGTTGGACCATGCCAATCCCGAACCTTTCTGGGGGATCCAGAAGGGTGCATGGCCGAGGGCAGAGCCTGGCCACGCTGGGAGAATAAACGGCAAACTCCGACTCCCAGTCGGGGCCTGCTACCATCGGGAATAAAACTCGTCATGGTGCTGTCGTCATCGTGGTCTTCGCCTCTTCAAGCTGTGAGTCTGGAAGCATGTTGGCTGTCCCAACCCGGTATGGAATTATCCCCTATGGCTGTGAGAGACGAATAAAGAAGAGGGATAACACCTCCTACTAGTGTCTCTGAATAAGTACACTACATTTGGTGTCAGAAGTGTTAACACATTTTTTTTAGGATTGTTAGGAATTATCTTTTTTCCTTTCGAAATCCTTGTGGGGGGAATAGGCTATGCCGTAATCCACAAGAGGAGGGCCCGCATCAGCATATCCTCGAGCGATAAGGGTTCCCGGGCAGCCCCGGCCGCCGGACGCCAGTGGGGGGTCCCGAGAGGCGGTCCCGGCGGGCAGCGGGTGAAGAACAAGGATCCCACGCCGCCGCCGGCTGGAGAAGGGCTGCGGGCACTCAGCGCATGCATCATGGAGCTACTCTCCGCGTAGACGGTGCTTGTGGGGCAGCTGGTAAGGTTGAGCCGGTGGAGGGTGTGACTCGGGGGCATCGAACGGGCAACTCCGCCATCACTGCCGACCAAGGGCGGGAATCGAGTCCCACCGAATTAACCTGCCACCGACAATCATCCGGGGCGCCTTCCCTCACGCAGCGGCTGCCGTTTATTAAGGAATTTTCGGCTGCGGGGGGTGATTGGGCGCCTTCCAGTGGCGTTTTGCCGCCACTTGTGAGCTCACAGGGTGGTCCGATGCGGAGGCGCTATGTGTTCTTTCCAACGCGCTAGATAAGAATGCCTTGGTGGCATTTTTTGCCATTCCCCAGGCAGACAGGGATGACCCTGCGGAAAGCATACGCACAGTTGGCGGCGATTTTTGACCCGCCGTTCAATGCGCGGCGGAAATTCGTGATGTGGAGACCAAGACGCCCCTCGCCTTCCGCAGTGCACTTTTGTCGCTGGCCCAGGCTGCATACCCAAAGATGGAGCAGGCGGGACTATATTCTCTGGTGCTGGAGAAATTGTTGGCACGGGCTCAAGAAATTATCGTTATTTTGCCGGCCACGGAGGAAGACGACCTGTCTCAATTCAGGTAGCCCGATGCATCCAGGCCCATTGTAACCTGCGAAGGCGTGCCAGGGTGCGGCCTGGGTTCCCGGGAGAAGAGGGCAACCAGGAGCACAAAGAGTCTTTTAGGGTCTGCGTATCGGGATTTGGAGCCCACGAGGAGAGTTGGCGCGGACGACAACGGGACCAGCAGTGGGGGGACCTTTCCTCCGCCATGGCGGGGCCCCGTTATCTGTTCAGATGTGGCCTACCAGGCCACATCTCCAGAGGCTGCTGTGCTGATTTGGGGCAGTTTTTTTCCTGGCGTCGCCATCCTCCACCCTACCAGCCTCCGCTCCTCTGGAACCAAAGGCAGGTCGCGATACATCACTCACCCGGCCGACACAACCACCTCATGCATCTCCATTGCAGTTGGTGTCGGGTGCACACGCCATTGCCCCCCATAGGATATTGGGTGCGAAGATGATGCTTCGTGCATGATTGTTGGCAATGGACCGCATTGGCACACCGTGTTATGGCGCGGGAGCAGGATCATCTACAGTAAGTGGATTTGTGCAGGGTGCTGAAATGCGGGTGCTCATAGATACGAGAGCATTCGCCACCATTGTTTCGGAGTTTGTTTTATTGAGCCAAGCAAAAAGAGAGCCACTGTGCTGGGACTTATGAGCCTCACCCTTAAGCGGTTGACGGAAGCGTGGGAGGCATCCCATGGCAATTCCGCCAAGTGGCTGGCTGCGAATGAAAAACTGTCTGGGCTTAAGAAGTCCGGAAACCTGTGGAAGCTTCGGGAGAGGGCATGGCTGCATTACCCCCAGGTGCCTCTAGGCACATCTCCTAAATGACATAGGCCATGGCAAGGCCCGGTGGAGGTAATTGAGGTGAGGAGGCTGCAGTGTGTGCGGATCCAGGTTGGTCGCAGGCGTTGGTATGTGCACCCTTCACGACTGAAGCCCTATTTTCCACCTCATGAGGGCGTTTCATCTGCCCCATCTGATGGCCGGGTGTTTGTGTCCAACGGAGCCGGTGTACGGTTACGGATGATGCGTCTCAGCGAGGCTCTGTTCCTCCATCTGCAGGATCCCAGGGCCTGATGCCTGTAGAACTGCCGGCGGCGCCACCCACAGGCGGATTGGGGTGGACGGGCGACCGCCACACCTTTTTATTTTCCTCCATCTTCATCCCAGGAGGGACCGCGCCCATTGGGCCATCCTCGGGTTACCCCCGGGGTCCCCAGAGGACCTGTACCGTGGCTATATGAGGGGCCGGCAACAAGGACCCATTCCAGACGGTTCGGTTCAGATGACCGCCCATACTCGTCGTTTGGTTGCTGTTATTTTGGGGGCTGGAATGTCGCCATGCATTGCAATGTTGAATGGATATTGTTGTGTTCATCGTCCCGCTGCGCAACGTATAAAGGTCAGCTGGGACGGCTGTTTTTTTTCATGGGGGGGGGGGTGATGTAGTGACATTGAATGAGCCACTGTAGCGCGTGACGCTGGGAGATTGGTAGACAATGCAATTAGGGGTAGCAGCCCGTTCTATCAGTTGGACCCATGGGCCAAGTCCGGACCCTTCTGGGGGATCCAGAAATGCGTGGCTGAGGGCGGAGCCTGGCCACGCTGGGGAGAATAAAAGGTGAGCTCCGACTCCCAGTCGGGGCCTGCTGCCATCAGGAATGAAACTCATCATGCTGCTGTCATCGTGGTCTTCGCCTCTTCAAGCTGTGGGTCTGGAAGCATGTTGGCTGTCCCGACCTGGTATGGAATTATCCCTATGGCTGTGAGAGCCGGAATAAACAAGAGGGGTAACGCCTCCTACAAGTGTCCCTGAATTAGTTCACTACACATGGAAAATTTGCTGTTTAACATATATTTGCTTCATGTACTCAGTCGTTGGGATGCATGACTAGTTGCAGTATATTTCCATTCCAAGCTTTAAAAAATCAATATCTACAGAGTCATTGCCCCTTTTTCCATTTTAGTTGTCACACTTGTTCACGTTTGCCTAACAAAGTCATTCAGAAGCTTGAGTAGATGCAGCCATTGTGAAGAAGGGCTAAGTATACACACAATCTCAAAACTTTTGAGATTCATGGCATTGCATGCATTCGTTTTCAATTGGGTACTTGTAAACATATACGGTGACCCATTGATATATGCCGTACTTCACAAAAATAAAAGCAAGTTCAGAAATCAGTGGGGTATCTATAAGCGGATCACCCTGTCGACTTGGGCGCTGCATTGTTTGTATGAAAAGCGCTATCATGCCCTCTGCTGGACAATATTAGTTAATATAACCAGGACAGCTATGGCGTGGCTGATGTTTAAAAACCCAACAATACAACACTGCCGTTTTAAGTATAACCTCTAAAAAGGGTACTGTCCTACACTCAAACAGGGGCACTTTAAACCACAAGGTGCAATTCCATTTCTGTAATACTCATTAAAAAATATACAGTTTGTAAATACAATACGGCGAATATTTTAACAGTATTCCTACCAGTATTGAGGTGTGTAAGTGCCCAATTATCCATGATCTTTGGGAACAATGTTAGCAAACAACCCATTAGAAGGACAGCAGACTAATTTTCGAATCAAACATTAACAGCTACGAGTATAAATCTGTATCATGTAAATGCGAGTAGAGTATTGGTGTTCTGTAGTGTCCCATTAATTTACGTTCCCTTCATTTGCAGCAGCGACGTTCAATCCACTGCTGGATAAAGGCTTCAACATACACACTATCAGATTATTGGTAAAACAATACCCCGGTTTACGTGGGGGATGCGTTCCTGAAAGGTGTGACAAACATCGAAATGACGGAAATCAAAGCAATTTAGAGGGTCGGTTGAGGCGAAGGCTGAGGCGATGGATACGAGAAAGGACGGATGATGCTGTCAGCGACATAAGTGTGAGTTGAGGTGAAACAAATCAGGTAGTGGTATTAATAATGTGACGACGTATTTGCGAAACGACGTAAAAGGGGGAGCCGTAAATTGGGGTATTGCTGTATATCAAACCCTTAAGAAATGCCGAAACCGTGAAGAGCAGTAACTTAGGTGACCCTGTATCTGGTATCTATGCTGGAGGCCACGAAGTCACCAGTGGCAACCTCCTACATGTGGCACGCAATGAAGTGTGGCGGTGCAGCTGCCAGTTATTATGTGCTATGCACGGCAAGCGTGATCCATTTTTACCACGCGTAAATGCCAGTAGTGATAAATCTTTCCCGTCATACCAATCAGTCCGCGTGACCTATTTTTAAGTGTTCTTTTTTGGGTAATAGAGCGCTGATTGAGCGGGCTTGTTTTTTTTGCTACTATCGTCAATGTCAAAATCACCAATGGGCCATTGTCTAAGAGCTCAGTGGCTACCATCGGTTACTATGCTAACAATGTATTAAACAAAAAGATGGCAACGTTTCTGGCAATTATCCCTCTTTAGTGTTTCATGACAGTATACCTCCGGTTTTCAAAATCTCATGTTGAGTTCTAAGTTTAAAATATCACACTAAAACGTGCGAAAAGCATTAAACTTGTGTGCATTGTGCAAAAAACATCAACAGTTCCTGAATAAGTGAAGATAATCATTAAAATAATATTTGAATGCATCATCAAAATGGTGACCTAAGACAAGACGATCACAATGCATGTCTTCAGATTCGTAGATTGTCTTTGCATAATGCACAAAGGCTGAGTGCTTTTTACTCGTTTTGTCTGTTATTTGAAATATATGGCTTTCTGGCCTGCATATGTTTCTATGATGGTGTTTTCTCGTCATTTACAGATGTGAGTATATGGAGTGGTAAAAGGTTTGTAGGGTTCATAAAATCGTTTTTCGCATGACCAGATAAAAAAAAAGTTAACTGGTTTGCCGCACACAGAAAAGCACAGAAATAAAAAATGTTCACCTTTTAAACTGAGAAACGTATGGAGATGTCGTGGTGTAACAGTTCGCACTGGACCTGCCATCTCCCGGCATGCCAATTGATACAATGTGCAAGTTTCATGAATGTCCCCGCCGCTGTCCACCCAGCAGTCAATCGGTTTCGATCGTAAATAGATCGCCCAATGTGGAAGAATTGATCAAGTACCGTCTAGAGCTCCCTCTCGTGGAGGCCCTTTCATGAGCAAGCGATTTCAGAGCTGCACATTTTTGTATGTATGTTGAACTGATTTCGCACCATACGTAGCCAACCGTGCTAATCGGAGATGCGGGGAAAGAACAACAAATTAAACACAAAAGGGATGCTGACGCAGTTTAACGCTCAGCAGCGCACTGGACTTGCGATCCAGAGGTCGCCGGTTCGATTCTATCTCCCGGCGTGGCAGCTGAAACATGTATTATATACCCATTTATATTTACTCTTGGGCCTACCACGGCGCGGTTTAATTGTTCACGCGTGCCAAGAATTAGCTCCAAAAATTAAGATCATTACAGAATAACTCTAGGGCAGTGTTATTCGTTACAAGGCCGCGGGCCACTGGCGGACCCTGCTGGCCTTTAGTGCGGCACCTGACAATACACAATTGTGAAAATACCCCCATCGTGCTATCAAATCCAATGGTTTCAAATGTGACTGCCTTCAACACTGATATCTTATCGGGAAAGTGCCCCCCCCCCCCCCGCCACCTCTGAATATTAGTGAACACTGCTCTAGATGGTATTCGGTTTACTCTTCCACGCTGGCCACACTTTGCCCCACGACATGGGACATGCTGTTCGAATGCCCCACTACATGGGCCTTGCTGTTTGAGCACTGTTAATGTGTAGTACCCGTATTTACAATGCTGGGTGGACAGAAATGGATGGGCGGAGCGAGATTTAATAACCTTTTCCAATTGAACCTTATGGCGGTAACCCGGCTCTCGCATATTGTCCGTGAAGCAGTCATTTTAGCGGTTTTACTTAACTTGATTCCTGTGTTGTGGTCAAATCTTGTAATCTACATTTCGTCCACTTCCCGTTGTCCAATCAATTCCAATATTTGCACACGTACTCAGATCCGGTGACAATGCATGTCTGTATCAAAATCGGCATCAATTAATCAATTAATTCGCTCCTTTAAAGCAATTAACATTTGTATTGACGCCTTATTATTTATATATATTAGCGTAGGTCAAAAACTCCGTGGTCCCTAAACTCTCGAATCGCTTCGCCCAAGAAGCAGGCGCCACGTGTCTCAGTCGTGCCTGCTCCGTGTGAACGAATTACGGGCACCCTCACTCCACACAAACAAAGTTGTATATTGAAGATCTATATATATGAAAGGGAAATTTGTGAATGTGTGTCTGTTCGAAATGTTTAGCATACTTCCAGACATGCAACGACCTTGAAATTTGGCATGTGGGTAGTTTCCAGAATGTACACCATGCAAAAAGTATAAAAATAGACTTTAAGAAAAAAATTGGGGGGGGGGGCGCAATAATGGATATATTTTGCACAGCAAGTGAGCTGTGACGTCACATCTGTGATGTCACCCGCATGCGGAAGCGTTAGGCAGTGTGCCTGCTGATATCATCCCCCCCCCAACCCTCCGCGAGTAAAGTGCCATACAAATGTGTTGCAGGTCTAAGGCGTTCTTCGCGCAAGCATTGGTTTATTATTTGAGTCGTTTACTGCCGTATGCACCCTGAAAGTTGTGTCTGCAGCAAGCGCGTGTATTTGTACCTATGGACGCGCGCGTGTATGTGTGTGTGTGGGGAGGGAGCGATAGCAGTGGCGGCTCGTCAATAGAGGGCGCAGGGGCGCCGCCCCCATCAATATTCAAGAAATATACATATACAAAATTTATATAAAAATACATAAATAAAATATTTTTTTCATACGATGTGCCGGCTGGTAGTAAGAAAAGCATCAGCATTTAATAAAAACTGGCTTTAATCGGTCAACTATTTTCTATGTTTTTCAATGTGTTTCATGCGGGGCGCCGGACAAATGGATGTCTATGTGAGACTTTAAATTTTCGGACAGCATGTGACCTGAAGCTGGTCTCTAATTGGTTTCTTAAAGATTCTCCTCGGGGCGCAAGTCGTTGCGTCCCTGGCCAATCAGAATTGGATACATGTTATTTTATCCAATCTGATTGGTTCTCGTCACCTGTCATTCAAATTTACGCTCTGGGCCACTACTGCGAGTGCGCAGGCGACACCACTTTGACACTTGCTAGGCTGATCAAATTTTTTGTGTAAACAATGGCAGCAGTTCATCCAAATTCTGTAATTTATTTACAAAAAAACCCTTTCACAAGGCTTTCGCTGGAAGAAATAAAAAAGATAAAGGATCTCGGACCGGACCAACCCGATTTACAAATCCAGCAGCAGGCCAGTGACAGAGGACGAAGCTACACACGAAGCTTCACCCGCGCTTGTTATGAGAAACGGAGGTGGCTGGCTGGATGTGATGTTAGCAATTCTCTTTTTTGTTTTCCCTGTCTTTTATTTCAAAGTGTCGGCACTGAAGTTTTGTGGACAACGACGGGGGTAAGAGACCTCAAACATCTCTCTGACAAATGCAAACGTCATGAAAGTAGCCGCAGCCATATTGATAATAGCATGAAACTAACGTTTTTATGTTCAAGTAGGAAACATGCTTTTTGGTACTTTGGTCTGAAATGTATATAAAAGAGAAACATTTATGTTCAAGTAGGAAACATGCTTTTTGGTACTTCTTTTGGTCTGAAATGTAAATAAAGATCATCAAAATTTATATTCAAGTAGTCAAAATGGTTTTTGGTACTGCTTTATATTTATTTGCCCCCCTCAATAAAATAAAAAAAATGCGCCCCCCCAAAAATAAATATCACCAGCCGCCACTGAGCGATAGTGTAGTGGTTAGCACGCTGCGCTACGAACCCAGCGACCCGAGTTCATATTCCTGCTCACGGCCACCACCAGTGACGATAATTTGAACCGGTCCTGGGCCTCCCCTAGGTCGACTCAGCCTCAAACGAGTAACTGTTGTGGTGTGTGAACATCGCCACTGGGGAGACAAAGGCGGCCGGGCGTGGTGAATACAAGTCCCGGGCGAAGCCGGGTTAGTAAAGCAAGTTCATTTATAAAGTAATCGATTAAATTCAAGTAAGTGATGTGGGAGCAGGCGCCACATCATTGACGTAATTTTCGACCGTGAGTGAAATGAAGTTGTTCATAAAATCGTTGTTTAAAAAAAAAAATTTAAGGAGTTTTTTTTAGTCTGTTGATGGTCGACGATGCGGCAATCGACTCATCTCGACGAGCTGTACACTATGCACTATGGTGCATACGAGCGTTCAGGGTTGCAGCGCAATCGTCCTCGCTGCGTTTCGACATCGCGGTCTAGCACTGATTTGGGATTGATTGGTACCCCAGTCGCGGAGTTAAGTGCACCCCCGGAAAAAATTGTGTCCCAGATTCCAAAGAACACAGGATGAGATGTTACTATCCTTTGTGCAAGCACTTCCAAGAGTTCATGAACAGTGAGCCTGGTGAAATTTGGGGAGCGCATCGTCAGTAGTGACCCTTTGGATCCTAGGGTGTTTCGGCCTTTCATACTATACATTGCCTCGACCATTTTGTATTATTTGGTACTTCGGGGGTACCGCCATAAGGATCAATTGTTTCTACTGCCTCGCCAGAATATGGAACCGAATCGACGACCTCTGAATTTCCATTACTGGACACAATTGCAGCTCCCTTCGTTGGCAGGAATCTGCGTGAAGTGGTGTGTGGCAAGGGTCTTTATCGACTTCCCTCAACTGAAACAAACTGCATGTCCTCGACCAGAAATTGTGTACACATTGCCTATCATTTTATTATCCAAATATTGCTTAGCAATTACATTGTTTTACGACTGTTCTTTATGAAGGTGATTTTGGCAAATCGGCTGAAGCTGGTTGTAATCACCCCTGAAACGTCGTACTCAAAATTGTACATGTTGTTGATTTACTATCCAACATACCAGTGTGCTAAAGTAATCGCTAATTGGCACGTTTTATTTACGGTACCTAATTGGCTGAGGGGTGGCTTGTTTAACGACACATTTATATTTACGCGATCTAACCCAATAAAATCCCTTTACATGCAACATTATGGATTAAAACTGGCTTAATTTGGAGCTTTCGTGACTGCAGGAATTATTCTTTGGTTCTGTCGGTAAAGTCACGTATAAAGATAACATAATTTAATTTATTATTTTATCTTTATACGCGACTTTACCGAAAGAACCAAAGAATTAAAACTGGCTGTTTAAACATCTATGGGACCATTTTGCCAGTAGCAATAAAACAGGTGTTAAGATGTTCAAACATCAGACACCTTTTGCAAGGAATGAAGTCTGCATTACCCACACATACTTGTGGCAAACAAGCAAACAAGCTCTGATAATTCACGATTTTTGTTCCTGGGTAATGTTATTTTCTAATTTTCTAATTGTGTAAATTTCAAAATATCACTGTCCTGGTCACAAAAGCAAAGTTTGTGGGGAATAATAGCCATTTTCTGCAATTTAGAGGCATAAGCGAATAGGAAATAACAATTATTACACAGGAACAAAAAAAATGTGTTATACAGTTTTATTAATGGAGTGGATTATTAACTTTGCTTGGCCTAAAGTCTTCATTGTTAAACATCAACGTAACCCGCACATGCGTCTGATACACAACGCCCACGTCGCCTCGTGTCGGCATGTTAATTATCCAAGCGCCACGTAAGAGCGCGTGGTGGAGGCGTGTGTGGGGATGACCCCGTATATATTGGAGGGGGTGAGTGGCGAGATCACGCGATACGCTCCTAGCCAATCACAGCTCCGCATTTGCGAATTGGGGGGCGGTCTGCCAGAAGTGGCGCGTGATCGCTACCCCCCCCCCCTTTTCCGCTTTAAGCCCCGCCCACTTTGGAGGCGAGCCCCACCCACCTCCCACCAAGCCCCTCCAAGCCACGTCCCGTCGTAGCCCCCCCCACGCCCAAGACCAATCGTCACTAAGTGACGGTGACGTCACCACGGCGCCTCTGCCAGGTCAGGTGCACTGTGACGTCACAATGAAGTGTGTCGAAGGCGTCACTGCTGGGCAGGAGGTCACACGGCCCATAACCCCATGGGCGTTGACTGACTGGACCCGCTCTACCCCCTTACTGTGCCAACTTGCTGCATTTTAATCCGCCGCTCGTTGTTGTGAGCATCGCTCCTCTTGCCCTCCGTTGTTGGAGGGGCGACTTGCCACCAACTGCCCAGTAGGGCGTCACCTCACGTCTGCCTCAAAACTGCCCTCCCATAGAGGCCGATCTTGACAGCGCTGGTACCAAGCCTTTTCGACAAGTCCACTCAGCTCCACATCCTCCCGTACCGCATGAAGTCCATCCCTTCTCCAGCCCGTGTCGTGCCCGTTGCCCCCCCTCTATCCGTCCAAACAGAAGCTGATTTGTGGGGCATGCTGCTGTGGTCTGGGCACGCAGCCCCCCCCCACCCAACGCAGACCCCCTCGCGCCACGACCGATTAACCACGCCACCCCCCCCCTGCCGCGAATCCCCGCCCCTTTGCCGCGAAGCCCCGCCCACTTGCCGCGAAGCCACACCCCTTTGTCGCGAAGCCCCGCCTCCTTGCCGCGAAGCCCCGCCCCCTTGTCGCGAAGCCCAGCCTCCTTGTCGCGAAGCCACGCCCCCTTGCCGCGAGCCACGCCCCTTTGTCGCGAAGTCCCGCCCCCTTGCCGCGAAGCCCCGCCTCTCTTCTTAGCCACGCCCCTCACCCGGAACCCCCCTTCATTCATTGCGGCTTGAGTTAGGGCCGGGGCAGGAAAGCGTTCGCCTCGGTGCAACAGAGCAATTAACAGCGTCTCGGGCGAATATCAAACGCTACTTCACGACAGTAACAACAGGAACATTTTATCCGTAATCGGGTGATTGTTTTTATCCTTGTGGTTTTTCGCGTTTGTTTTAGGCCTCTACGGTAAGTTCCGCGTCACGCTTACTTTGCAGCGGTTTGACTGCACATGTGTCGCACGGTGACTTTGCTTGTTGTATTTCTAATACACGTCAGTGCTGCTCATCGGAAGATATGTGTAATTTGTACTTTAGTAATAGTTTGGATTATAATCACAGATATGTCGGTGTTAGGAGTCGCTACGTCTGTCGTTGATGGTGAGAGTTGAGGTTTGTCCCGAGAGACTCGGCTGACGATTTGAAGGCTTGGGCCCATTCTGAATTATGATACAGTAGACTATTAATTGATGTACTGTATACTAATAGCACTAAGAAGAACTGCATTACTCTCCACAACACACTATCTAGCAGGGTTTCAGCAGACGATGCGTGATGAACCCCATCTGCTTATCGCTGAGCTCGGTTGTGTACGGTATAACGCTCCGTTTGTGATGTAAGGAAGTCACTGATGTGAATAAACTGCAGTCATTTGGACGACTCGTGAGTTGATGTGGTCTGCTCACTCCACATTGCTGTGGCCGCGACTGTACTTTACCGTAATGAAATACAGCAGCATCAATTGCTCATTAACTAATGGTCATTAGTTTGCAAATGTCAGCACGTTATGCCAACAAACCATGAGACCCAGCTGCCATAAATAGGCTGGAAATGAATGATGGTCACGTTGCAGTGTTAAATGTGCCAACTACTTTTAATAGTGTAATGTCAGATTCTCTTTTGTACATGAATTCTGTCAGCAGTGGCATTGGGCTAGCCACGTGCTTCTGATCCTATTACATGTGCTTAGTCTGTTGTGACGGATGACACTGGGCCCATTACAATTGATTAATCACAACCCATATCATTCAAAGTCAGGGACTGCACTTGCAAGTTATACTGTGCTGCATCGAAATACCAATGCTAGGCTCCTCGTAAAACGCAATACATTTCTCACTGTCTCCACGCATAATTTCGGTTTGGTTTAAATGTGGTCTTTTCCCCAGGGGTTTAGTGATGAAAGTGCGTACATCGTCACATTTACACTTAGGATGGGGTATATTATTAACATTCCATATACAGAGTTAACAAGTGTGTCATTGTGTAATTCAGCCTATGGCCAAAGCACATGGAACGCGCCCAAACATCGTCAAATCTTAGAAGCTAAGCAGCCCTGAGCCTGGATAGTGATTTGACGGGAGACCATTATGCATAATAGATGCAGGCTTCCGCCTGGCTGTATCGTCAGCATATGGCAGTGCAGGGAAATCCATCGTATTTGTACAATGCTTAATCGCGTATGCTTCCCCTTCAAAACGTACTTGGCCAGTGTGGTGAAGTATGGTCAAATATCCTCCACGGGGTGGCCAGGTCCACGTCACGCAGTGGATTGATAAAATGGTTATGTACTGTATTGGCGTTTCACTATTTTAAAGCCCTCTCTCTCTCTGCATGGATTATGAGCCTTAAAACTTTACAATCGCCAAAATATTGTACTTTATACCACATCTAGTACAATAAACCGTCTGCCAAATGAACCAGACTACAAAGCTGTATTGATATATCACTAGTGATCGGGCTTGGACAACTTTAAGCGAGAATTACCTGGATCTTGTGTAGTGATCACATTTCACAAGTCGGCCAAATGTATGTCATCAGTTTGTAAACCAGATTTAGCATGCACACCGCCCAGGGAAAACCTGACAACCGAGTAAACATTGTATGTATTTTCTGTTTAAGCAAACAACGAGGTTATCTTCTTGCTCATTGCCTTTTCGATGTGGCCGTTTTACCACTGTACTGCTTGGCGTAGGGTTATGCAAATGTTTGTCTTTTAAACACTCCATTATCATTTTATTTGCTTTTTAAAATGGACAGCAACTAAGGTTGTGAAAATCCATAATTTATATGGAATAGCATTTCTAAAATCCATACCATTTCCACTTGGTGTGATTATGCACTGTAATCCAAGACCATTATCGGAGGGGCTTTACAGACACTTGGTCACGCTTGTTATAAATTAATGGTAGTAAGTTATTTACAACCAGTGTTTTTTTTCTGCCCGTATAGCACAGTTCACTTGCAGTTAATGTCATGGAATGCATGCACACAATAAGACATTGTGTCCCGTAAATTTAATGTCTTGTGTTTTTCTGTCAGGTCCCACAAAAATTAGGTTAATTTATAAAATTGAATACGAGTAGTGTGACTACATACAATTATATCTTTTTTATTTTACTTAATTGCTCAGAACATTGTATTTTGGTCATTTGTATTTGACAGTAGTGTCCTTTTGCAATGAGTAATTTGCGCTTCTGTACTGTAATGGTGTTAAACGTGTCTACATTAAAATACGTGCAGCTTTTAAATGGCGAAAAACTGATTATTGCCTTGGCAACTTGTTCATTTGGTTTTAAGAAGTAGCTGTAAAACAACGTTTTCGTAATACAATTGCAGGTACAAAATAAGGTTTTCTCTACAAAAGAAAATATTTTATCTTATCGTTAGGGTCAGCATTTTTTCACTGATAATTATAAAGGCTTCTACGATTAATAATGTGGATTTCTTGCTTTGTTTGTGAGAAGGAATTATAAGGCTTTGAGTTTAATTAAACTGGCATGAGAATGCAGGTAAATTGAGAAATTACAGAATATAAATGGTATGCTTTTGTGTTTTACTTCAGGTCATGTCTGCAAAAGCTGTTCGTGAGGCGACTGGGAAATTTCTAGTGCACAAACATCTGAGTGCTGCAGTGTCCGTTCAAAACAAATCGCGTCATGCCACCCTCACCTCCGAAACCGACTGGGATCGGCTTGTCCAGGAACATCCCTGGCTACTTGATCATGTGAGCTAAAACTGAGTTGAATTGAAAATGTTGTTACACAGCTGTGACTGGTATGCTTGTGAACACACTTAAATTGTTCTGCTGAAAGTAGTTTGACCAGTGGAACCAGTATAAAGACTTGAATGTTCTACTCAAACTGGAATGTAACTTTTAACACGTTTCATGTATAAATATTTAGTAAAGGCGAGTTTTGGACAGGTTGTATGAGTAGTGATCAATATTGTTGATGCGTAACGAAGCATCCATCAATCACATTCATATGTATCCTTGAGCTCAACATACGTTAAGCATTCAGTTAAGGGTGACCCCTGCGGCCATTCGAGGCAACTGCATTCATCATCATCAGCCATGGTCAAACTTCCGCATGTTGAAGGCCCACTGCAAGCTGCAGCCACCTCTTGCAATTTAACACGTAGGCTTTCGCGACCAGTATTATTCATCATATAGGTTTTTGGGTTAGATCGCGTTATTCATAAATGTGTTCCAACCCTCCACCAAACGACACGGCCAATCAGTAAAAAGTGTTACGTTGACATAAGACAAATAGTTCACTACTTTAGCCCACCGGTGTGTTGAAGAGTGAATCCACAACATTTACAATTTGAGTACGACGTTTCGCTGGAAATTACATCCAGCATCTTCGGGCGATTTACCAGAATAGTGAAGCCATCCACCTGCTTCCGGATGACGTCATCATTGTTGAACCTCATCACGTTTCGAGATCACAGGCAGGTGTGGGGGTGTATGCAATTATGTAATAGATCAGATCAGCCACTTACCATGTGACTCACTTGTAAGGATTTGTAATGTGTTGTGTATTACTTAATAATACGCTTCCAGGCTGCACTGAGTCTGTAGCTATCAGAGTGGTTGAAATTATTTGAATTCTCAATTTTGATCGATTCTCTAACTCGTCTTGGCCAGTAATAATTAGTTCTGCATAACACTCCAACGTTATCAAAATCAATTGAATGTCCTTGGCAAACATTTAGCATTTGACTCAACCCTGACGCCTGTATATTTATAGTTTACATGTTCTCCCCGTCGTCACGTGAATTTCTCTCCAGGTCCACTGATTTTTCCCTCCACATTTAGAATCAACATGCGTTTAGAGTATATATAGCTCGGTGGGCTTTTCCTGATAAAATAAAAAATAGTTGATTCTTAATAGTTGTAGTTTTACATTTATTCAATAATTGAATGTTCTCTGGGTATTCTGTTAGCGACCATCTCTCCACATTAAAGAGTGAATGGCACGCGTTTCCCAAATGTAGAAAAGGAAAATTAAGAATATTAGTGAGCAGTGGCACAATGATTCATCCTCCCTATTAGTTATCTGTCGTTCTGAGATGTATTCCGGCAACAGCTTGTGTAAGTGTCAAGTGATATCTGAACCAGTCCTGGGTCCTTCGCACTTCACCAACCTGCACTTACCAATGTCGTGAAGAGTGATTAAACAGCCACCACAACCATAATAGAATAGGAATCCTTCAACCAGCAGTGGATTGACAAAAGGGATGTAAGTTACTTTTTTTTATCAAATACTCCTTGTTGCTTTTGTTGCAGAGGCTGGTGGTGAAGCCTGACCAGCTAATTAAGCGCCGTGGAAAGCTTGGACTGATTGGCGTCAACTTAGATTTCCAAGGTGTACAGGAGTGGATTAGAACGCGAATAGGTCAGGAGATCCAGGTCAGTTTTTGTTTACACAAATTAAGCTATTCATCATGAAGAAATTTAACTGAGCTTACAATTAGCAGGTTATTAATGTTGTAAAGGATCAGTGCTTGCACAGCTTGTGTGGTTTTAGCTATATATGATAGCAGATTGATTTTATTTTTGATGTTATGTTTACTCATAGTTTTCAATGTCCGCTTACAGATAATTGGATATTTTATCATCGTGGTTTTACCAGAAGGAATTGTTCAATTCATTTATACTCATAAATGCTGAATAATCACATTTTCTTTATATTGTTTTGTTTCAGGTTGAAGCAGCTTCAGGCATATTGAAGAACTTTATAATTGAACCTTTTGTACCCCACCAACAGGTAATATGATAAAATAAGCAATTTTCTACAAATTATAGTCATCAAGAGATATCAATTCATTCGCTGTTTATATTATGGTAGTATATATACCATAACATTTTAATGTTGTTGATAGCCTGGTTCACTGGCTTGTAGCAGATTGTATACTGTGCACTGAATAAAAATACTGAACATTAAAAATGCATGTCAAAGTTAAATTTGTGTCTGAAACTTGTTTTTATTTACAATGTATTTTTTAAAAATATTTTTCAGCTCAAGCTGATGTTTATTCACATTACAGAGTTTACAGGCATCATGTATCAGTTTATAAATAAATACATGAATGTTAATTTTTGATAAGTAAAGATGCCCTTAATACAATTTTCATATTTAACATTCCACTCTTTGTAAATATTGAATGTACTTTTCGTTATTTAGTGAAGGCTTGATTTCAGTTAATATTAAAGTTGTAGATTATTTATTGCATGAGATGTCATTGAGTTCACCGCCTACCGTTTCTGGCAGGAGGAGGAGTTTTATGTGTGCATTTACGCAACCCGCGAGGGTGATGTGGTGCTCTTCCACCACGAGGGAGGGTCGACGTGGGGGATGTGGACTCCAAGGCTCTGCGCTTCCTAGTGGGTATTGACAAGGGCCTGACGCAAGAACAGGTGAAGACGCAGCTTCTGGTGAACGTGCCTGGTCCCCGCCAAGAGTGAGTACAGCAATGCTAGGCTGGTTTTGTCCATAAGATAATAGACAATGTATAATATTCCTGATGGAAATGTGTTAACACCTTCCAACTAAGGTTGAAAGCATGAATGCATGAGTGCTGACCCTGCTTGTCTGTCAATCCATCTGTCTGTAGGGGGTAGATGGGCACAATTGTTCTAGAGAAAACTAACCAAATTGATTGAAGGGTCGTCATGAACTTGGTGATAAAACAGCACTCAAAGGATTATCCCTGGCAGTCAATGCTATGATGTCATCACATGTAACTTGATCTCATGTCCCACAGCTTTAAAAGTTAGTTATTATTGATAATTAAACTCCTCCAAGGACAAACGCATGTTGTTGAAAACTGTTACATAATCCATGTGTATCATGAGTTTTATTGTAATTGAGTGAATAATTAAGTAAACACATGAACAATGATACGTTTTCATATTTTTTAAATACAATTTTTCTAATTATTGTTAAACAAAGATGTGTATGAGAATGTGTACCAACGATTTAAAATAAAACACATTTTAATTTAATTGAAATAATGTTTTTAAAATACTAGTCACTCATAAATGCAGTAATTAAAGATGTCTGCTTTTTTCAGGGTTCTAGCAAGTTTTGTCACTGAGCTCTTCAAGTTGTTTGAAGACCTATACTTCACTTACCTGGAGATAAATCCACTTGGTATAGTGCACCTATCATTGTCTAATTTTGTCTGCCTGCTTACCTTTGCCACCATCCATCTTGCCAAGCACCTTACGACTTGCCCCTCACCTACCCCCATGCTTTTTGACAGCATATTAATCACCATAATTGTTGTGTACTAAACTGAAGCATAGCTTAATCAGTTGTTTCTGGTGTACTGCAGGGTGTAATGCAATGATGTGTTGTTTGTGTGGTGCAGTTGTAACAGATGATGGGGTGTATGTGCTGGATATGGCTGCCAAGTTGGATGCCACAGCAGACTATCTCTGCAAGGCCAAATGGGGCGATATTGAATTTCCACCCCCATTCGGCCGTGAAGCCTACCCAGAGGTAATAAACTATCTGACACGGGCATATTTTGTTTCCTGGTCTCAATAATTGCACATAAATATTCACAGATAAATGTTGTATCAGGTGTGCCCTGTTTATCCAGTGTCATATAAGTATGTTTTGCATTTCAAAATGATTCCAATGCCCTTATGGTTTAGAGATAGTCTACATCTAATAGTGTATTCACAGTACTGGTTTTATATGTGAATAGGAAGCGTACATCGCTGATCTCGATGCGAAGAGTGGTGCCAGCCTGAAGTTGACCATCCTAAATCCCAGGGGTCGGATCTGGACCATGGTAGCTGGTGGAGGGGCATCTGTCGTCTACAGGTCTTTGAAAATGTTCAATTTGCTTAAAAAATATATACATTTTTACAATTTCGTATTGATAAATGCTTTCAATATAACTTGTTTGAGTCTTTATTTCAAACGTCACCAGCTGTACTTTTGAATGTCAATTTACGCAATTGATGCATATTTTGTCACTTAATTTGAATATGTCCTTCCTCTGTTTTATTCTCATTCAAATAGTGACACCATCTGTGATCTGGGTGCAATGGAGGAGCTTGCTAATTATGGAGAGTACTCTGGTGCACCCAGTGAGCAGCAGACATATGACTATGCCAAAACCATCCTGTCACTCATGACTCGTGAAAAGCACGCTGATGGTAAGAGCACATCCCTGGTACAGAGCATTTTGCTACCTGGGAGTAAATGCAGGGTCTATAGGATACGTTACCAGAATAATGTGAATTGTTTAAATTCATCTTATCAATGAGAGGCCCTATTGAACATTTTTGAGAAAATATCCTTGGTTTTCTGGCTCTTAAAAGGTCAAACGATGACTTCTGTTACATCAGACTAATTTTCTTTCAGGGAAAGTGCTCATCATTGGAGGAGGCATTGCTAACTTCACAAACGTCGCTGCAACCTTCAAAGTACGTTGTTGCCATTATATTTTACATTAGAATGAAACAGATCCCAAAGTTTATTAATGACCATAATTGCAACTTTAAATTGAAATACCTTTCATGCAAGTAATTTAGATTGTTTTTGTTGAGCTTGGTTTTGGTGATGTTCATGTATAATTCATTGTGGCGCTTGAGAATCTGCAATCTATTTACTCACATGACAGGGCATTGTGCGAGCAATCAAAGATTTCCGGGCTCGTCTAAAGGAAAATGGCGTGAGCATTTTTGTGCGACGTGGAGGCCCCAACTACCAAGAGGGCCTTCGTGTCATGCGCGAAGTTGGTGAGTTTTGTTTGAATTAAGATGCAATAATACAGAAGGCATTGGGGAGTACCATTGTACATCATTCGGGATTATGGATAATTCGGCAAGGACAGAGCCCCATATGTGTTGAATTAACAAGGGTTTACTGTATAAATAAAATAAAATCAACCAAACATCTTTGCTGAACCACAGATAATCCTGAGCCTAAATTCCAGAATTATTAACATTAAAAAGCAAAACTATTTAAAAACAAAATCGAATGAGTAAATTAAATGCATTGCACTGAGTGAGTTGATTTTGTACGGCTATTTCTTATGCATATCACCAACAGGTCAGACAACAGGCATTCCAATCCATGTGTTCGGCACGGAGACGCACATGACGGCCATAGTGGGAATGGCGCTGGGGCTGCGGCCCATCCCGGACACCACGCCAGCGGAGGCTCACACTGCCAACTTTCTCCTGAATGCTAGCACG